>NC_139479.1:114802374-114877020 GCF_008360975.1 Lichenostomus cassidix
GTAGGAACATAAATAGGTTGTTTATTTACAGGTATTTAAGGATTTCCAATATAGTGACATTTTACAGCAATCAGGGTGTGCTGGTGTCCTGGTTCAGGCCAGAACAGGGTCATTTTTTGCAGGAGCCAGGAGATGGCATGGCCAGGACATGGAGGTTATTCTTATCCCAGGGAGCAGTGGAGGGAAAGGGGAATCTCTGCCAGGGAGAAGGGGTCCCTTCCCAGCCAGCAGCGTGGCACAGGGAGCATCGCCAGGGGGTTTCTTTGTGAATTGTTCTCTTTCTTCTACCCTCTGCCATTAATGGCATTGCTGTTATTATTCATTTTCTTATCTCATTGCTGTTTCCAGTCAATTGTTTTTATCTCAGCCCATGGTCTTTACGTTTTGGGACTCCAATTCTGCAGGGGGAGAGAGATGGGGAATGAGCAGCCCCTGGTTTGGAGCATCTCTGTGGCAGCACTAGACTGAGGAACACCATTCCCAAATCAAGACAGCTGGCCATGGACCACAGGGAAAAAAGGGAGGCACATTCAGGGAATAAAATGCTGGAGGAGATTTCAGCAGGAAAACTGAACCTGTCTGTGCTATGCTGGATGGAAATGGCTTAAAAAGGCAAAATAAACCCATAAAACTGTTCAGCTAATCAGAACAACAGCAAGAGCCAAAACATCCTTATTCATGTCACACTGCTGACAGTTCAGGAGGACACAGCAGAGCAATCACCACCCTGCCCAAGCCTGACACTTACAGTCTGGCACACCAGGAACAGTCTCTGAATTAAGCAAAGCCATTCCTGGAAAAGTCCTATTACCTGGAATGTGGGAGAATTAAAGGCGTCTGCTACTGATTTTCAGTCATCCCAACAGAGAAAATCTGCAATTTGTTTTTAGAATTTATGACTCAACCATGTGGAAAACGTGTCAAGCTCAAGACAGAGCTTCTCTCCCTTGCTCCCATTTCTATTATCCTCACAGGTTTTTAAGACCACATTTACCATCAGCAAGGGGCAGACTTTAATGACATCTGTAAGCCAAAAATAAAACCCCCACACTCCAAAGTCCATGCCTGAAAGAAAAACACCTTAAAATACAGAAAAAGTTGGGAAAATTTGTCACCTCCAGGCAACCCCTGAAGTACAAAATTACTCACATGCCGGTTGGGGGTCTGATGTGAAGAAAGGAAATGGCTGTAAACTTCTATTAATCAAATAGGACACCCACAAAGACAGATGTTTGTGACTCATGTGGCCATGCTGTGTGCCCATTTCCCCTCTCGTTCCATAAAAAAGGCAAGGCTAAGTCCATGCAAATAATTTACAGAATCCCAGCAATGCGGTAGAATTTCCAATTTTTTACAAGAACAGCATTGAAGTTGTGAAAATAAGATAAATAAACTGCAATGGGGAGGTTTTTCATTTCCTAACACTCTTTTTCGTGCCAGCTAGAGGGGCACACTGGTATGCAATTAAAACACGGGCCAAAAACATGACAGAAGAGTCAGGAACTAGGGGAGTTTCTGTGGTCACTATCGTTCTGCTTAGGTATTATCACAGAATCATAGAATCACGGAATGGTTTGGGTTGGAAATGGTCTTAAAGTCCATCTGGATCCAACCCCCTGCCACAGGCAGGGACACCTTCTGCTATCCCAGGCGGCTGGGATATCCCAGCTCCATCCAACCTGGCCTTGGACACTTCCAGGGATGAGGCAGCCACAGCTTCTTTGGGTAACCTTTTCCAGTGCCTCACCACCCTCACAGGGAATAATTTCTTCCTGTTACCTAATCTAAAGCCACTCTTTCTGTTTGAAGCCATTCTCCCTTACCCAGTGACCCTGGGGAGCCTGTGACAGACACTGCTCCTGCTCTGGGATGTTCTAGGCTGTCTTGGTCCCCCAGTCATGTAAAAGCTGCTGCGTATCCACGCTCCAAGAGTGGGACAAGGAGAGGCAGACACACAGCACACGCCAAGCACAGGAGCTGGGTGAACACCTGCATGAGTGCAGCCGTCCTCATTTTCCTAAATATCGCTCTTATCGGTGTCTGCATCTCATGTTGCTTTGGGGCAATTGATAAGCTGAGTCTGTGCCCATCCTGTTCCTTTCTAGGAACACAACTCCACAAGCAGCCCCATCAATTCCCACTGTGCCCACCTTTTATCCCATCACTGCTCAGGTGGGAGCCTGGAGGGAGAGAGGAATGTCACATCTCCCCATTCCCCAGCAGATCACCTCATAACATCACTGCCAGTCTGACTCACACCAAAACAAACTGTAACCACACGAAAATACACTTCATGTACAGCAAACTGCTGCTATACAGCTCCTCCTGCTACCATGCATTCCAGCATGATTAATCCTCATCAGGTGAAAGACCTCTCTGCTAATATGTGCATTTGGGAGCCAGCCAAGTCCAACAAGATCCATGCCATTAACAATCTCACTGACTTCACCTCAGTGTTGGTGAGGATAAACTCTGTTTGCCTTGCAGCTGTGGATGCTACGAGACAATGGATCTATTTATTTTGTTTATAATTAAGGTGCTTATTAAAAAAAAAAAAGGAGGGAGACTGTGAGTTGCTAAGGCAGACATTGGAAATTTCTCCACTCAGTAACCTCTGGGATCATTTTAAGTTTCTTTTATGAAGAATTCTCAGCTACCAGCTGCCAAGAATGCAGGGAAATGTTGGGTGACTTCTCATTATCTGGAAAGAAGAAGATGATAGCAACATATGCAATACTTCTTTTCCTTTCTGGGCATTGCTGGGTGCCAGAAATGGACAGAAGTCGCTGAGATCTACTCCAGATGTGTTCCTGTAAAGCATACAGCAGCATTTAATAGAAACTGAGGTTCTTTTAAAAAGTCTGTGGCAAAGACAGCTAATATGAATTTCCCCTGGCTCCCGACTGAGAAGAAATCTACTCCACTCATGTAAAATCAAGCTCCACATTGTACAGGTGATGTTCCACTAACCACAACTTAAAAATCCATATTCCCATTATTTTGGTGTTTTCCACAGAGTTGGGCTAGAGGTTTCACTTGTCATTTATTCAGCTGCCATTTGGGGCTCTAATTCTGCCTTTTTTCCTCTCTGAACAATTTTCTGAGCCTGCTCTTAAGAGATCTTTGAGTAATGAGTGCAGGGCTTCTGCTTCCACTCTTTCACTTAAACATGGAGTTCATGTATTCTTCCTCAACTGAATTCCATGCCTTTGAAATTATTGTTTACTTAAGGGCAAAAAGGGGAATGTGCCAAGGCCAAAGTCATGTGTCTACACTTTAATTTTTTTCACTTTCAGATGAAGACAACAGTTCTGCTCAAGAATGCGCAGCAGTGAGGGAGACAGGCTGGAGAACAACTGCGGCTCACCAAAGAAGCTGGATTCCCAGTCTGTGGGAAAATAAGGGTTCTTGCAATTGGTTTCAGCCCAAATAGGACAAAAAAATCCAAAGAAAAAATAAACACAAAAACCCCCAAAATCCTCAAGAGCTGGAAGCTCATTGGATCATTTATCAATCCAATAAAAGTGACAAAAAGATAAGTTTGGTGCAGCCGCAGGGGTCACACAATGATGCTGGTCCAGGGCAGATGTCACCAGGCCACCCATGGCAAACAGCTCCCCACGTCCCTAATTTCAGGGAGGACCTGCCAAACCCAGCTGTGAGGCAACACTTCCTTTCTTCCTCAGAAAATTTCCAGTGAGCAACAGCTGTGCTTGCGACAGCACGCCCTGGTCTTGGAGAGCAGAGATAATTTGAAAAAGAGGAGTAATCAGGGCTTGCTGTCGCCAGCAAGACCACCCAGAGCAGAGCTTGTGTTGCCCTAACCTGCTAATTTATTCACATTTTTTCTACGATTCACTGCATACTCAGCCTTAAAATCTTCTTTTTGCATCATTTCAAGGCTTTAAAAACGGTTTTTAACAAGCCCATTAACAGGACCAGACTTTTGATGCTGGCTTTGGTGATTCACCCAAAATCCCATTATTTTACACAGTAAAATCCCATTGAATCTCCATTAGGAAATCTAGTGGAAAACCCCATTGGATTATCATTTGACATCAAATCTGGCACAACGTAACCGGGAAACATCTGACTCATGGTGTTAGGAGAGACCTGGAAACTTCCAAGGAGTCTTTCCAGTATTTAAACCGATTTAATTCCCTGGGAAAGAACAAATCTGAAATCAAATTTGTCTTAAGAAATGTTTGAGTGATCCCATTTGAGATGGGATTGGCCTTCTCATAAGGAACTGGTTGGGAATTCCCATTTAGATTTTATAGAGGATGAAAATGGACATTGTGGGGTTTTTGGTAGGTCTAGTACATAGTTTCCTATAAATGGGAATTAATCATTCGTACATAAGAACTCTGATCATTAACTGGTGGGCATTTGTCTCTTTTGTTTTATAAACAGAATAAAGTAAAAGATTTACAGAATTCATTGATTTCCTGGTATTTTCCTAGGGCACCAATTAGTGGATCTAATTTTTAAGTATACATACATGCACACAAATTGTATCTAGGTGTATCGTGAGATTTTCCCAACAAAAAAACCTATTTTTACCAAAACCAGATTTCCTTTTACAAATTTCCAGATGCCAATTCACAGGCTGGTTCCTTGTAAGAACATTTCGTCAGTACCAGAGGAAATTATGGTCCTCCCCTGTTAAAAGAATACAAAGTTGATTAAAAAAAAATTAAAAATCTGATTTAGACTTTTCCAAACACATAAATTGCACTATTTCTTGTCTGTCAGTGCATGAATGGGAAATGAGAAGTGAAGCAACACCAGCTCCTTATCATTATCAGACTGGGCAATTTATACACCTACAGTAAGAATTATTTCAGGTTTAAATAGTTATGAAAGGAATGTGAATTTTGAAGTTTAGTTTCTTAATTTGGCATAATGAAAAGCTGCTGCCAAAATGGGAAAATGGTATTTCAAGCTCACATTTGGTGCTTTTTTTTGGCTAAAGCTGTTCCAGACAATAAATAAATAAGATGAAATGGAACCCACATTTTACTCGGTGTGTTTCACCAGTTTTCATACATCAAATCTTCAACTTTAAATCCTCTGACCTCACTTGACAGAGCTGTTCATTGGGATTTGTCACCCAAACATAGGTTATACACCCAGAAATGAGGACAAGGATTCGGCAATATGGAAGTGATGATCCTGCTGCCTCAAGAACAAATATTTCAGCTTCTCCAAAAAGATGTTTCCTCTTCTTTCACATAAGGCTTTGTAAGGGCTCCTTCAGACCCTCGTTAACTTGTTGAATCAGAGTGTTCCTTGGCTTTATGAATCAATTCTTTATACTCATGCAACAACTTTATCTCCCAACCGGATTTTTGTGTAGTCTGAGGGGGACAGAGAAACTGCCTGCGTGACTTCAAAGAGCTAAGGAACACCTCTGACCAGTGCCAAATCATACCAGTTTGTCATCAATTTGCCCTGTAATGTCTTTTGCTTCCTTATTTTAAACACAGCAGTATGAATAATCGACCTGAAAGAAGAAATGTTCAAAGTCTTAAATTGTTGCCATATCTCAATGTCCTTTCATTTTATAAATTTTTCACCTATTATTGATTGCTCAGTTCTATTCTGTAGAAAACTTCACATTATAATTAGCACCTAACAGCTCAGTAGACAGGATAAATTATATTCTAAATCAAACCTATTCTATTCTACATCAAATATATGTTGATTCCCTGTTGGTAACAGTGACCATAATGACATTGGTTTTTGCACCTCTGAGTAAAGGCACAAAATTTTTATTACACATCTTCATTACCTTAAATAGTATTAAAATGAAGACTTCTGAAACTATTATAAAAGTCTTAGACACAGCAACAGCTTTTTTCAAAAAGGTGAATCCTCCAGTGACTCGTGAAATAAGTATGTATATCTCACTGTGGAAAAAAACAGTTATGGACCGATTGAAGGTAGAACTGAATAAATCTTGTCTGACTTTTTCCTTACATCAGGTAAAGGGATGCACACTTTTGTTCGTATATTACACACTCAAGGCATGATTGACTGGCCAGAATTTGCCTAAATAAGGTGCTGTGCATAGTCCAAGGAATCCTAGCAAGCCCTTTTTTGTTCCTCCACATCGGTAACTCTCCTGGAAACGGCTGTGTTTCCACAAACAACATTCCTATTTGTCATCTTTGCAGAAGGAAAGCATCTAGAAGCATTTCAGAAGCAAACATATTTCCTCCAACTTTATTTCCACAAAAAGTATTTGACTTCCCTAAAGCCCATTGTAAATGAAAGTTCCATTTGGTAGGAGATTTTTGGCTATTTTTTTTTTTTTAAAGACTGAATTATCCTCTCTGTAGAGTTACATCTGATTTAAAGAAAAAGAAAATCAGCTTCTTTTCCTGACACCTCAAAAATGTGCCAAGGCATAGGTTTTGATTCTTGGCCCTGTTACATTTGGCAGCCTCATGGTCTCCACTTGCTTTATAATAATATCTAAATTAAAATTAATTACTTGGCGTCTTGATTCAACTTTGTATCCCTGGCACTGAACCAGACAATTAGCTTATAGCAAGATTCGTTCAGTAGAATCGTAGAATCACAGAACCATAGAATATCCCCATGGAATTACAGAATGTTTGGGTTGGAAGGAGATCATCCAGCTCCAATCCCTATGCCACGGGCAGGGACACCTTCCACTATCCCAGGTTGCACCAAATCACATCCACCCAGGTCTTGGACACTTCCAGGGATCCAGGGGCAGCCAGAGCTTCTCTGCCCAACCTGTGCTAGGGCCTCACCGCTCTCATATTTTCTTCCTGCTCTGTGCTCTAAATTAATATTTGCTTTGCATGGATACTCTTTATCAATATAAACCATCAATGCAGGTATGAACAAAAGAAGAAAGGCACACTGAAGACAGATTGAATCCACAATATCTCTCAGCAAGCCTTTAACACAAGCAAGGTATGGCAAGAGGGAAGCAGGAACAAAAGCAAGGAGGACTGGAATTGAAGAGCTGGGAAAAAAAGGAATAACAAACACAAGAGAAGAAATCACAAATAAGTAAAAATGAGGCTGGTTCAGTTAGAAGGAGCTGTTAAGAGGAATGGTTAATAAAAGGAGTTAGGGAACAAGAGAGAAGAAGAAAAGGCACAGAGAAATAGAGTTAGGGTTGTTTTGATGTGTTGAGAGAAGAGATTTACTCAGAGACAAAATTTTATAATGAACATGTGAAGGCAAATGATTGCAGGCAGGAATATTCAACTGAACAGGAATGTTTTCTGTTTCATTTGTAATTTTCAAAGTTCCCAACAACTAGTAGGAAATCAGTTTCTCAGAATGTCTGCTCCTGGGTGCCATGACATCTAACCCATCTCAGGGGTCAGATTAGCCCCAAAAATTGCCCCTCCAAAGGTACCTCCAGCCCACACAGAGTAAGATGTGTGGATGTTATCGAGTGTTTTCACCTTGAGATGTATCAGCACCCACTGGAGGGAAGAAGAGTGAGCCTTCCACTCCAGCAGAATGTTTCTACAAGACTGGGGAAGCCTCACAGCCTCCTGTGCTGAACGATTTGCTGTCCTAAGTTGAACCGTTGTGGAGACATAAATGGAGCAAACCTCAGGTTTTAAGTTACGTCATTCATGATTCTTTGTGTTTCACAAACCATGTCTTGAATCAGAAGGTGTTCTGCTGGAAAAACCCAAGGGTTATAAAAGCAGAAACTCCTCTTCCCAATTTTTTTGAAAAGGAAATTCTATTCTTTCCCAAATTACTCAGAGCAAGCCACATCCTCTCACTACCGCACGAGGATATAACACCACAAGATGTTGTATTCCTAAAAACATGATGAAACTGCTCAGGATGTTTCAATCCCTGATCTAAATTTAAGCTTGTCACCTCAAATACATTCAGAGATGATGATAATTCAACCATGAAACCAGATAGATCTCTGTATCCTGTCTGCTAGTAAATTAAGTTTTTGCCAGCAATAAATTGGTTTGCCAGACACACAAATATTTGATTACCATTGTTTCATGTAAACGCAACAAAGCACAGTGAATGTTTGAAAACACAAATGCTAACAGATAATCCACTCTTGCAGAACAGAAGCAAAAAGCACCCATATTAATTCCAACAGCTGTCAGACTTAAATTAGCAGTTCAGGGATCCAATGCCATGATGACAAAATGTCATCCCCTATGCAAATCATGTTATGAAACACCCAGGAATAAAACAGAATCTCTTCCCTCTACTGACTGATAAAACAATACCAAGAAATCCCTACATGTAACATTTTCCATGTATCAGAATGAATACATTAATAAAGAATATTTCCAGCTCACACCACACCTGTTGAATGAGCTCTTTATGACTGTTCAGGTTTAGTATCAGCAGAGTGAGCCAAGAATGCAAATATTTTGTGAAAAATGATTCACGAGAGAACACGAAGGCCCAGGTGATACTTATATGTTGCCTTCTCAAAATGCTGAGAGAAGAAGATAAAAGAAGGAGAAATGGGGAATAAAGTAACTAAGAGAGGTTGTGGCTGCCCCAACAGTGAGAGAGTTTAAGGCCAGGTTGTTGGAGCAACTTGGTTTGGTGAAAGGTGCCTGGAAGGGGGTTGGAAATAGGTATTTTTAGGGTTCTTTCCAACCCAAAACATTCCATGACTCCATGATTTAGATTTTACATTTGTATTAAGAATGAACCTGTTGCAGTGAAACAACCTGGAAATATTAACAACTACAAACAAGTCATTGAAGATAGTTCTACAAAGCAATGATGGAAATCCTTCTTAAACACTTAAAAGTACACACAAGTGCACAGTGAGTTCCACAAATCAAAATCTATTTTCTTTTCATAAAGATACAATCTTTAGGCCACCAACGCACTGTGAGAAAGCTTAGAAAACTCTGACACAGCAGAATGTACACTGGGGACAAATCTCCTTTTAAAATCTTTACTAACATCATCAAAATAGAACACAAAATTATCTGTGTGTATCAAACAAGTTATTTCCACTATGGGTAAAAAAAACCAACTCACAAACAAAAATACAACCAACAAAAAAAAGCAAACAAAATACAAACAAGGGGAGGAGGTGATGTAAGCTGGATTCAGAGAAATTGTGAATGATAAATGATTATGTGGCGACTGGGGGAAAAGCTGTCTCCCTTTCCTTCTCATTTCCAGAATGTATTTATGTATTTCTTAAAACCAGACGGAGGTATGGCATTCCTCCCCAGCTTGGGAGTTTGGGTAAGTTTTTTCCAAGGATAAGGGGAAGGTGGTTGGGCAAGCTGGATGCCTCTTTAACACACTTCCACTAAAATTGCTTTTCCACTCCATTTTCTGACTTGTTAATCTATGGACCGTACGTAAGAACAAATTGTTTCATATAGATACTAAGGCAACAGTCAAGATTTGAGGGCATATTTGATACTGG
Organism: Lichenostomus cassidix; assembly: GCF_008360975.1. NCBI lineage: Eukaryota > Metazoa > Chordata > Aves > Passeriformes > Meliphagidae > Lichenostomus > Lichenostomus cassidix. The sequence continues at coordinate 114,811,811 of NC_139479.1, forward strand.
AAATGCTGATAAAGAGGAAAAATCCAATTGGCTTTGTTTCACACATCAAATGTGTAACTCAGGAAAGGTCAATGTGCTTTAAGCCAGGTCCCAGCAGGTTTTAAAAGCTCTTCTCACCTGGCTGGATGCATGGAAACAGGAATTTCCACGGTCTGTGGGTGCCACCTGGTGCCCATCAGCAGTGCTGGGTAACTGCATTCCAGCGCCCTCCCTGAGCGCTTTTCAGAACTGGAATGTATTTCAATAAATGCAACCAACCCAGAATATTCACTGGAAAGAACTCTGCTGATCAGTGCCGGGGGATAAAATTAATCCACAGTTCCCATCTCGTAAGAAAAAATGGTCAATATACTTCCCACTTAAGGGATCTTTAGCCCCAGGGCACTTTATCTCACTGCTGTCACAGAGACATAACCTGAACTGCAGCTTTCGTTGCACAGACGTCAAACAGCTCCTCATGCCAGGAGGGGCTCAGCATGAAATTACAGAAATGCTCTCAGAATAAGAGAATAAAAACTTAAATGACCCTGAAAGAATTGCAGGACTCCTCATTCCTGAGATCCAAACCATACTTTCTGTAAGTTCACCTGGAAAAATCCCAGCCATCTGTGCCAGTATGATTTTTCAGAGACCAAAAAAAAAAAAAAAAATCCATTATTAGTGCTACTACTTCTGTTTACTGTCTGGGTTAGATAATGATCAGATTACCAGAGCTACATCAAAGTTTGACTGATGGGTTTAACACGGGGTTATGATTTTGGACACTGGCACTGGCACGGTGCCTCTGTCCACCCTCTGAGGACACCTTCCCTCTGGGATGTTCATCCACGGCAGAAGGAGTGGGAGATGAGGGTAAGGAAGCCGAGGACTCTCAAAACATGCAAGAAATAATAAAATCCACAACCTGCTTCCAGGAAACACAACAGACAGGAAATACGGACTCAACTCCCCTTTGCTAAACCTTGGACAAGTTAAAATTCAGATTCTCTTCAGGTACCTGCTCAGATCCTGGCCTTTGAGGAAGGTCCAAGCAGGCCTGGATTTATCACCTGTGGACATCTTTAGAGCAAGGTTATTTATCCTTAGCAGGTTTGGCTCAAATAGTGTAATGCAAATTAAGCCAATGCTGGGAGCTTAACGCCATGGTAATTAGTAACAAGCAATATCATACTACAGTAGGCCTAAGATTTGTCTTTAAACAGGCATTTTCAATTGCAGATTTCTAGGAATATGCAGTGCTGCTTTCTGTTTTCCATTCCATTGTTAATAGCACTCTCTGGTCTATTTCAGCCCATTAGTGTGGACAAATTACATTAATAAATGGGCTAAATAGCCAAAAAGAAATGGAAAAATCCCTTTCATCTTTCTGCAGTGATATTTGGAGGTTTTTCTGGGACTCTCTAACATATCTATCTACAGACTAGTTTCAAGAAGTAAATAGTAGCATTCCATTCCATTTTCCACCTCCCTTTCTTAATCATTTCTCTAAGGACAAATACAATTCCCTCTCATCTTTCTGTCATTCAGCCTGAACTCTGACACCTTTCCCAGGGCTCCTCCTGCAAAAGATGCTATTGCATGAAGACCAGTAGGGAATGTGTTTGCTATTTATTAAATATTCAGCAAGGAATTTGAACGGAATATTTTTCTAGGGTACCCTGCATGATAGCAGAACTCTGAACTCAAGAGCAGGACCATAAACAACTTCAGGAAAAAAAATAAAAAATAAAGCTGCCTTCGTCTTTCCCCAGAAGCAGCTGAAAAGGGAGTGTTAATCTAGAATTTTATTTCACAATTCCAAAGCATAAGGCTTTCATTTTCTTTATTGTGAGAGAGAAGGTGAGGAAGTGTTGGAATTACACGAAGAGAAGAGTAAAATACTCATAAAATGGAAAGAGGGCAAAGAAAATGCAGGAGGTGCAGGAAGATCCCATTTAAGCAGTGAGGAGAGAATAAAAAGTGGCAATGACTCAAGTTTCCTGTGCAAAAAAAAAAGAAAAAAAAAAAAAAAGAGAACAGCTGAGAGCAGATAGAGTGAGAAATTTGTTAGGAAAACTGTCACACGCAGCAAGGAACACTGCTCAGATCCCACAGACCCTCTTGGTACACCACAGATGCTCATCAGTAAATGGAGTTTAAAAACTGTGTGTCATCTTGCAGCTCTGAGAGGAGTGGGATATGTTTTCATCCAGCATGATTTAATGTTATTTGAGTTGACCTATTTCCTTCGGTTTCCCTTTTAAGGCAAGCTTGGATTGTGCAGAAAGTGAGAGGGCTCAGTTCCACATTCTGCCAGGAACCTGCTCTGTGTCTCTGATCATGTATCTATTTTTCTTTGCCTCTGTTTACCTTCTTATTCATTTTCTTGGCTTTAGTCCGGACCTCAAAGGGCTGGAAGAGAAATCAATGTCTTCACTACCAAACTGAGAAATGGAGAGGAGAGGAAAAGGGAAATGACTCTGGATTACATGCAAATTTCTTGTTTTATTTCTTTTATTCCTTTTTTTCTCCTAACCAATAGAAAAAGTCAGGAAGAAAAATCATCTCAGATGAAAAATCTGACTCAGCATAAGACACTTCATTCAAGTATCGTAAGAAAAACATCAGGAACGAGCAGCAGCTCTGCAGCTGATGTTTTCCCCCACGCCCACCGAGTGGAACTCTCCCAAAGGAGAACCAGGAGAGCAGAGTTAAAACAGGGTGTTGTATCCCAGCGTCGGGGATTTTGCCCCATTAATACAGTTTGGAGGGAGTTTCGATGCCCTTAAATATCAGCTGGACTGAAGGGAAGTAGCTCCTCAGCTTCATGGCAAGGACATCACACTTTCAGCCTCTGCTTTGCTGTGTTTGGAAAATGGAAACACAACTCTGATTGCAGGCAGCCTGGGAATTGGGGTCCTTCCCAGCAAAGTGTGGGAGAAGGCAGAATTCACCCTGATTTCACACATTCGAGGTAAAGCACTTTCAAACAGCAGGTACTGAACTTCCCCAGCATCCCCTCCATGCTCAAGAGTAAATGTGAGAGTAGAGGACAAGCATTTAGCTCAAACACTGATGCTTCATTTAGGAATTATCATTAAAATCCAAATTTAGCACACAACCTTCGCTTACACCAAAAAACCAACCCACTAAACCAAACCAAAATGAAAATTACCCTCACAAGAATCAAAATAACAACACAACACTGAATGAAAGTGGACAATTTACACAAATATGGGCAAAAGCATCCCACAACTGTTTCCTGCCCCATCGCTTGGGAACACAGCTGTATCCATAACCAAGAGTTTGCTCCTTTCCACCTTGTCATCCCTTTCCATTGTGGAAGTGTTTTGTGGTACTGAGAAGATCCTACCTGGCGGTAAAATGTCTGGAAAATATATGGAAAAAGTAACTACAACTGAACAGGTAACAAGTGCAAATGTGTATTTAGAGAAGGATATTTCTGACTCACTAACCCAACTCAGAAAAAGCTTCCAAGCCTGGCATAGCATCACTTAAAATATAAGACAAAGCAAACTACATTAATATCTTTTGTGAAAGACACACAACAGCAGCTTTCACCAAAATATGTGCTTGAGAGACTGAATAAGTGAAAGAGTAAATAAGCAAAAGGGCAGTTACCTGCAATAATTTTCAGGCATGCATGATGTGCTGTTCAGGACAAAACTGTGTTTTATTCACACAATTAAGTCATGCAAAGCACTTCTTTCTTTATATTCTGTCTTTGCATGCTCACTGCCTGAGCAAGTGGTGACAATGCCTTTATCTAAGAAAACGTTTAGTACCTGGAGAGCTTAATTTCCTCAGTCTCCAATTATAAATGACTTGTGTGACCATCCTCTCTTGCAGCAGAAGAGGAAGCAAAGGGAGAGGCCAAGCTTTTTTGTGCTGGGTCAATTTTTTCTTCTCCCAACAATATTGCTGCTCTAATGTAGAAATCTCAGAAGAGCAAAGTCTGCACTCTATTCTTTGAGACTCAGCAGATGTCTTTAAAACACTTAGTCTATTAAAGCTTATAAAGCGTGATTAATGACCTGAGAGCTACTGATCTGAGGTGAAAGACTCAGCAGAACTTGCCCAATGGCTTTTGCAGATTTCTGTGCTCTCCATCAGAAACCAGAACCATCAGCTTAATTATTTCACAGAAGCTCAGACGCAATACTCAAAAAAATCTCTCCAAAATACTAAAAAGCAACTTAACTAGGAAAGGTGAAGAGCTGTGCAGCTCCAAAATCCCAGCTGCTGCTTGCTCCTTCGTTTTTTATCCACAGTAATGCAGCCAGAAATGGTTTATTTTCATAAGACCCCATTACAGTTTTACCCAATTAAAAGAGGTTTTCACCCAGATCAAAAAGAAATGAATTTTTGACAGACTTTTCTCTCTAGCCAAGGGCATCGGTTAGTGGCTTTCATGACAGACATTCCCCATTTAAAAACCAGCACCCTGCAGTGCTAATTTCTGTGGTGAAAATATCATTTTGTTCAGCTTACAGATAAAGTTTGGACAAAAAAAAATACATCCATTGTGTATTCCTTTCTGGTTCTGTAAGTAAAGGGGAGTCATTTCAAGACAAATAAATGCTTCTCAGCTAAATATCAAGCTCAAAATATTATAAAGATGGAAATAGGTCATGTCTTTGGTTCATTAACATGTTTTTCTCATATTTCTATTTTAAAAAAAGGTGTTGCTTTTAATTCTTTATCTTTGCTTACCTGGTGAGTGATAAAAATACTGGACTTTTCATTTATAGAATTGTTTTTTGTTTACAGGTTCACAAAATAAGCAGCTGTGCAAGAAGGGCTAACTGAGGACTTGTTTCTGAGTCTCGGTAGCCTCATTATAAATGGGTTTTTTTCACTCTACCCTCTTTCAGTTAAAACATGTTGCCTCTTGCCCAGCCACTCCAGGCTTTAGTAAAGAATTGGTCTTTATATAATTGGTGAAGATATTAAATGATGGTGATCCCAGTATGGACCCTTGTGGGACACCACTTGTTACCGATTTCCACTGGGACACTGAGCTGCTGACTGATGAAATCAGCCATCCAGACAATTCCTAATCCATGTCACACTCCATCCATCAAACCCATACCTTTCCCATTTAGCAGCAAGGATGTTGGGTGTGACCTTGCACAAGCCCGGGGAGGTGACAAAAAGTACATTATTTAATGGGCTCTAATGTCACTGCTTTCCAAACTGAACTGGGGAGTTCCCAGTGATTTTATTTACAAAGCCAGTTCTCCCAGGCACAGATTGATCAGTAAGATTGGAGGCAAGACATACAGAAAGGGTTTGTACTTCTTTCTTGGTGGCAACCTCCTCCCCAGAGCCATCTGAGTGCTCTTCCTGTTCTCTCACTACAGGATCTTTTGCCAGCGGCCGAAGCAACCCCTGTGCTCACCCCTTACCTTGATTTATTGATCCTGACTCTTCTGAAGTCTTCCATGAGCTCATGAAATCTGTACAGCAAGGGTTCCCAATCAGAAAAACAGGGCAACAAGTGAAATGGCATAGGAGGAAACCATAGGGTTTACCTCAGGATAAGAGGGAAAAGGAGAAAGAGGAAGAATTATGAAAGTTCCTTTGGATTACCTAAATTTGTCCTGAGCAGTATTTAAAGTGTCTCTATTACACCTCGCACCAGATCAGCACCACATGTCTAAAAACATAACAGTGATTAAAGTTACTTTTATATGGAAACATCACTTTTGATGCATTCAATCTCCAAGATTCAAGTTCACACGCATTCTTTGGCAAACACAACCAGCAACGTGCACTCCATTCAGCTGTCAAAACACCCAGTATTTATGGACAAATCTTGTCAGCTTTACTCCCTCAAGTCCTTTCCTTTGAATGGGATTTGTGATTGAGCGAACCTCCAGGTTACAAGTGGATGGGCAATATTGTCTTTACAAGCCAGTTTGAAAGGAATTAAGGAAAGAGAGTGCTCAGTGCCCTTGAACAGCTCTCAAAGCCTTTTGTATCGTGGCAATTAGGCAGCCAGAGTAATGATCAGCCAGCCCCAGGCAGGGGCACATAGTTTCTCCTCCTCCCATACAATGCCATCCTTTGCTGCTTTGAACAGGGGCTGCAGCTTGCCTGACAAACAGAACGAGGTGGAGCTGATTTTTGGCCCCACAGAGCTCCAGAGGCACTCCCAGATGCTGGAGGGAAAACAGATTTCAAGGTTTAGGAGCTAATGGTCCTCACCAGTCATGGTTGTCTTCTCCCCTCTGAACAAGGCACCCACTGTTAGCAGACACTTCAGAGAAATCGTGGAAAAGCTGAGAGTAATTCTCATGGCGAAAGCAATTTGTGATGTTTCCTGTCCCCAACCCTGCAGCATCTGCTCATTTCGGCCCTCCTGAACTTTAGCAGCCCCTCTCCTAACATCTGAGCTCATCCTGTCACCCAGATTGCTGATAAAACCCCAATCTGAGGGGAAAGAAAGAACCCACACGCGCACACACACCTAGCTCAGGACAGAAAAAAATTGGGAAACGGGGAGTGGAGTGCTTTCTTTTTTTCCAGTCCTGATAATTCCAATTCATTTGTTTGCCCGGCATCCCCACAAGCAAATGCATGGGTGGTAAACTGTGCTGCAGGATGTGACACCAGCAGCCTGGCAGCCGGCAAAAGGTCCCTGCAATCACATTCCATGGGTTTTTTTAGGCAATAGGAACATTTCTAGGAGTGCCAAACACCTGCCCGTGGGCCCAGGGATTTGGGGTCTTTGGGCTCACCTTCAGCAGGGCTCTCAAGAAGGCATAGGAATCTGCCACAGGGATACTTTGGAATATTAGGATGACATCTGCAGATTGTATCTGTCTTTTCAAATTAGCAATGTCAAAATCGTGACCAGGAATTATGATGACAGCCTTGGATGTGGAACTTGGGATGTTCTGAGATATCAACAATTCAAAGACACAAAACACCCCTTGGAGTTCTGAGAAGCTACAGAGACACAGAAACAAAGACAATATTTTGTCAGAAATGCTGAAGTTTTCAAGCTTCCAGGTGCATGGAACACTTTTTAAATTTTTTTCACAGGTGCCTTGCATGCCTGATTATAAGCCCTTAACTTTTATTTCGGCATGAAATCTGTCTGCTCATAATGTCTAAATCAGATCCAAACTTGCACAGATGTGCCAGGACAAAAATAGCCAGGCCAAGTCGCTTCCATGGCCAGGATAGCACCCTGGTGAGCCCTGAGGCCTCAGGTTTAGGTCATACCACAGTGGGGCTGTGACCTCTTTAAACTTCTATTGCGAAATTGCCTATTCTTTGATCCCTGAGGCACAGACTCCTGAGGGCATTTGTCGGGAATGGGTAACAGATCACCCTGGGCAGTGAAATCCTGCTCGGCCACCCGAGGAGACTGGCTCTTTTTGCCAAACTGCAGCTTTTTGGACACTCGTCAGCAGCTCAGGGCATGCATAAGCACAGATGGTGAATTTTACAGGAGGTTTGCTTAACCCAGGCACTCTATGAGCACAACAGAACTCGTGCAGGAGCTGTAGGCACAGCATGATGGATCACCTGCACGCTTTCCTTGCCATACTTCTTTCGTCACTGCAGGATGTGCTGCCCTCAACCTGCCTTTGGCTGAGAGCCTCTCCCCTGCTGTTGTTTTCTTCCTCTCAGCCTAAAAGGACTCCCTGAGCAAGGAAACCACGTCCCTGTGATTCTCTGTTGGGAGAATTCCCAACCTCTTCTGTCTCCTCCTGTGCAGAGGAGCCTGGTGAAACCGATTTTCCCTCCCAGAGTCAGACATCCTGCAAGGAACTGAGCAGAACAGAGCACAAAATTTTGTCTCCGGTAAACATGAGGGTAATTGAACATGATGACTGTAAAAGAATAATACTACAGTGTAGAAGCTGTGGGTAGGAAATTATGGTACAGAATTGATGTTTGTATTGAAAAACCAACAAGAAGACTCAGGTCTGTGTATCTGTGCCCTCTGGAACAGCTCTGAGAGGGGGAAGGATTGATGACGGCCCTTTACCATCCAAGGTACCTGCCTAGGCCAAGACACAAACCCACAGCTGAGTTTTTCCCACCCATACCCTTTTTACTCCATGAAAATCTTCACAGATGCAGATTTTGTGTTTAACAACATCCTATCCAGTTTTTAAGAAGATTTTTCTGTAATGAAATGCTACATGTTTCATGTATCATAATTATTTGAAAGTTTATGAAATTCCATTTTGTTTCATTATGTCCAAGGTTACTCCTTCAACATTCCTTCAATTTCCTCTTGGAAAGAGGTGGTAGCCAGGTGGAGGTCAGCTTCTTCTCCCAGGTGACAAGGGACAGGATGAGAGCGAACAGCCTCAAGCTGTGCCAGGGGAGGGTCAGGTTGGACATCAGGAGGAGTTTCTCCATGGAAAGGGTGGTCAGGCCTTGGAAGAAGCTGCCCAGGGAGGTGTTGAAGTCCCCATCCCTGGAGGTGTTCAAGGAAGGACTGGATGTGGCACTCAGTACCCTGGGGTGGTGACAAGGAGGAGATCAGTCACAGGGTGGATTCACTGATCTTGGAGGCCTTTTCCAAGCTAAAAAAAACAATAATTCTGTCTGCCCAAACTATCTCCACTATACTCCAAGGTATGGCTCTCCTTGATATCCATTTATCCCAGGCAATTATGGCTGGGACATGTTCAGCAAATCCCTGAGCACCATTCTCACATTCCTGGTCATCCCCGTGCATCTGAGGATCTCCTGCCTGCTCCAGAGCACGCTAAATCCATCTGCTGGGCTGGCTGCAGCAGGAAAAGAACTCAAGGGAGCTGTTTAGTAGCTTGTGGGTCCCTCTGGGCTGACAGGATCGTTCCTTGGCTGCTCAGGGCAGCTTTGTGGCACGGGAATCATGTACAATGTCCTAATAATTCTCCTGAGGGCCTGGCTCAGGGCACTGACCAGAAAAGTAGGTCAGAAAGGAAACCTTGCTGCTCCAAACAGGACAGTGGCAGCAGTCCATTGCACAGGCACAAGATTTATGTAAGGCACTGGCTGGGGCTGCTGCACTCTGACTTTCACAACCAACAAAAACCTGGTGCTAAAAATGCCTTGCTGCTCCGCAAAAAAGCAGGAACCAGCTTGGGCATTAATGCAGAAGGGCAAACATATCCCCAGCACCACAGTTTTGTGCTAATCTAAGTATTTGAATACACTTAGAGAACATTTCTGTCCCTCATTCACGAAGGATACACTAAAACATTCTCTTTGTAAGCACAACAAGAAATTCAGACACTAGTTATTCCTGCAGCCTCCTGCTCTATTCCCACTTATTCCACATGCCATCCCATGAGAGTAAAGAGACCTTAAAAGGATGTGATCAGCTCCCTGCCCTCTCGGAAAGAGATATAACTCATGGAAAGGGATGTCTCAGCAGTGCTCCCCAGCTCTCACAGGAATCACTATCAGCTGTGTAACCAGAGAAAGTCATGCTGTTCCCACATTTGCAGCCACCAAAGGCCAATAAGCAAGAGAAGCACAGAGATACAGAAAGCATCGGTTATGTCACAGAAAGTCCCACTCTGGTGGCACACTGGGAGTGGGTTAAGACTGAGCCAGATCCCACGACAAAGTAGAGAAAAGTGGCTTAAAGCAACCTGAATTTACCTTCACCTTTACATTGGGGTGCTGGGAAAGGGGAGCTGGGGTCATCTTCATGCTTTATCCTGCTGCTGGACCCCCACTGATTGAATAAACCGATTGGTTTGGAGACACAGACTTATTCAGGGAACCAAAAAATAAAATGGACACTTCAGTATTCTCTCCCCAGTGATTCTACTGCTGGCCCTGCTGACTGTGCTCTTTTTGGATCCTTGTTTTTCACATGCTCCAGTTTCCAGAGCCAGCACCTGAGCTGATCCCCAAAGGCAGCACCACATGCTTGGCAGCGGCAGTGCCCAGAGGCCAAAATGCATTTGGGAGTAACGGGACCTTCAGCACACTGGGAAGTAACCAGTCTGGAAATCATTCTCTCACACTGAACAGCCGGCCTGGAAAGGGCTGATCAAACAAAACAAATCTCTTTCTCTAGGAAACACACCAGGTATATGTATTCAACTAAAGAAACCCTCTAGTGGATCATGTGCACATTTATTTTGACATGAATAAAGGGGAATATTTCATTCTGAATGCCTTGGGCTGTGCATAAACTTACCCGTGGCCAGGAACAACAACAACAGCAGAAAAATCAGCCATGGCCTGCAGTCCCTGGAGCAGCCCATTCCCTGCTCCAGAGTTTGCTTAGCAGATTTTCCAACTCTCCTAGGCCTGACCTTTCACTCTCAGCCCTCTGTTGACTGTAAATGACCGGGCAGTGACTGTATGATTTTAATATCTTTCATCTATCACAACGGGCCATTAAAGCTGCTGCCTATAAACACACAGACCGTGGGGTTATTGGGTCTGTTGCACAGTCTGGAGTTAACACATTCCCTGCTACACTGTTAAAAGACAACTGCATTGCTTTAATCTTATTTTGGACCACATTTCATGGCTTGAAGAGTCAGGGTGATGGCCCCACAGAGCACTGAAGGAGCTGCATAAATAGACTTTCAGAAATGTGGTGTCCTGTAAGGGATTAAAATAAACATTTCAGACTCTTCATGCGTGCATGCACGAGATGGATATCAGAGACAGGAGTTTTAAATAATGTGGGAAAATGGTTTAAAGAAAACAGTGAATCAAAGAACTGTGTAGCTGCAATCTAACCAAGATGGTGTCACATTGGTGTCTGGCAAATGCTGACATCTCTTTGGACAACCAACTCCTGTAATTTCTTTTTATTTTTATTTCTAGAAGCTAAACGTAGCCAAACAACATCAGAGCCCTTGCAAGGTCCTCTCTAAAGTGAAAAGGGGCTTTCATAGGCAATTTCTCTTGGGTACACTTCCTCTGAGTGTCTCTCCCTCTTTGAGTGACATTCTTAATTATCTTGCACATAATTTTCGGATGGTAAAAGGTACTTAACTATTGGCATTGCTGTGGAACGTTGCTGAATATATAGAACTCTTTTAAAATATAATTAAATATCGTTTTTAACAGCTTGGGCCCTTACTATATTCAGTGTGCAAAAGCTCCAACAACAGACTTAGGGCAGCAATTTGCACCCCTGATCAGCGCAGATACCAGTTTTTCTGGACTAAAATTATTAATAAAGAAATTTTATGCCCATGAATCTAAGAAAATAATGTTCATAGCAAGTCTTCTCATATAACAAAAAAGCTAGGAATCAGCAAAAAAACTACTGTCAAGAGATGGCATTGTAAATCCTGCCATAATATCTGAATTTTAGGACCTTGCGAGTGCTCGTGACATTCACCAAAGAGCACTGTAAAATGACGTTCACAGAAAATGCATTAAATACCCGATTTAAAAAAAAAAAGTCTCAATAAAGTAAAAATAAAAGATTCTGTGCTGGCACCATCACTAACAGGTGAGAGAAATGAGCAGCAAGGGTCAGGAAAAAACTGACCTATCTTTGGACAGGGACTGAGACCTCCTCAAAAATGAACCATTTAATCAATCGAGTAGCCTTGGTATACTTTCACATAATTTCATCAGAGTATTAAAAAATCAGTCATCCCTTTACAATGGAAAATTTTGGCAGAATTTGAGTCAGCAAATTCAATGTAGAGGCAGGGGAGCATGACATAACCCTGTTAGCCCTGGCACAGAGAATTCTGCCGTCTGAGCACCAAAACTCCTCTCTCACGCTGATCAGAAAAGTGTCATTTTCTGTCTGAAAGTACCTTCCCTTAGGACAACTGACAGTGTAGTCACTTCACCACAGCCCAGATGTGGCCCCAGTGACAGCTCCCTCCTCACTGCTCCCTTTAGCTCCAGAGATCCAGGAAAGGAAAGGAGAACTTGGTGTCACTTGTGTTAAGGGACAGTTCATCAGCTGGGTATAGCACGGAGATGGGTGGTGGGTTTGCACTCACAAAAATATTGCGTTAATCACAGTCAGTGGACAAACCTTCCTGCTAATGGATCACCAGACTTTTTATACAGAATGAGGAAGCATTCAAAAAAGATGGAGAGGGACAATTTACAGGAGCATGGAGTGACAGGGCAAGGGGGAATGGCTTCAAACTGACAGAGAGGAGGTTTAGTTTGGAGACTGGGATAGTGGAAGGTGTCCCTGCCATGGCAGGGAGAGGGACCTGAAAGATCAGGTCCCTTCCAACCCAGGCCATGCCGTGATGATTCTGTGGTGATGATTCTATGAATTCAGTTAAGAGCCCTCAAAGGCCTACTTTCATATATCCCAGAGATCAATAATTACAGGCTCAGTTTCTGCTCCCCTCTCCCTCCACGACACTTCACTTGTGGCACACCACAAAACACATTTCTGCCTCCCATTCTATTCAGAATAAACCATAAAAAGCTTCAGATTTCATGAGACTGCAACACAGCTTTAGTGATTTTGAGGTCACGGGGTCCTTGATTTAGCAAGCCCTTCTTGCAAAATGCAGACCACAGAAACTCAGCAATTTTTAATGCTCAGAGAGTTGAATTGTGTCTCTTTTATGAAGAGGTGTTTAGGTCAATCGAGATGGTATCCAACAGAAAACATTCATTTTCTTATCAGCTAAAAAATTACTTGAAAGAAATTCTATTTACATCATTACCCAGTATAGCTAAAAATAACCTGCTCTTCTTTTTCAGAACAGGTCTGGGATTAATACAAATCTGACTTCAAGATACACTGAAACCCCTCTATGCTTTTATTTTTGCATAATGCTGTACATCAAATGCTGTACTACAGAGAAAGGGCTACACAAATGCCTTGCATAATAATGTCTTACTTTAATTTCTAAGTATGGTTGAACTAAAGGTGCCCTTTTTTTGTGTTTGAGGAAAAGCTGCCAGTGAAAAATCGAGGTGAGATTCTGAGACTCCTTTTCCATCCTGTCAGCTGGAGCTTGTGCAGGGACAGAGCCAGGTAAAAACAAACACAGAACAGAGGGAACACAGGCACAGTTTCATGGAAAATTTTAGTTTTCTACAACATCTAAGAGCTTCTGCCATCAGGATTTCCAGGAAGAGGTCATCCTTCTAGGTCACTAAAATCTGGTAACATCTTTAATGGAAATGGTTTTATAAACCAATTATTTTTGCCATGCTTTGGGTGGCAACTCTACAGATGCTAGGGGGAGGACAAAAGAGGAAATACTAAATTTTTAATTTATGTCAGCATACTCCTAGTCTGGTTTTCCCCTCTAAAAAAATGTACTTGGTAGCAGAGAGTGACCCTTCCATCACAGCATCTGAGGGCACCACAGTGATTAATTTTATCCTCCCTATTGCCTTTGAAGTTGAGATAAATGAGTGGTCCAAGGTCACATAAAAGGCTGCAGTTGATCCGGGAACAAAAGTCAGATTTTTGGTGTCTAGACCTCTGCTTTATCTCTGCAATAAACCTCAGTAGCAAAGGAGACAAGGAAAAAGCTGTTTAGAGGACAGTTGGTCACATTTAGAGAGAGAAAGCCAAGAGAACAGAGAAAGCAATTTCTCCATGTGAGAGATTTTTAAGGCCACTTGGCACACATTTTATTGAGTTTCAACTCTTCTGTGCTTTCAAAACCAAATAAACAAGACTATAAGTAGTTTTATATTTTAATACTTATTTTTAAAAATTTGGTCAGCCCATCCTGTACATTGATGAAGAGATTTTCCTCACAGTTGTTTGTTTTTCTTCAGTAAAATTACCAAACTGAGTGGGGAAGTGAACACTTCAAAGGAGAAAACCACTCTGCAGGGAGACCTAGATAGGCTGGAAGAGCCTTATCCCCATGCTCCACTATTTAACGTGTGGCTGCAATGAAGGTGGAGCCTCCCTTTTTACAAGGAGTCACTTGGAAAAGATAAAGAATAATGTGCACAAGTTCCTCTTGGGGAGGTTCCAGTTGGTACCATGAGGATAATTTTGCACAGTAACAATCAGCCCCTGCAATAACCTCTCCAGCAAGTGGTGGATTCTCCACTATTGGACAAATTTAAGATTCAGCAGGACAGGTCTTGTCCAGACTGCTCTGTTGCCAAGAAAGGTTGGACCAGATGATCCTTGAGATCCCTTCCAGCCTTGTATTCTAGCATTCTAATATCTATTCTAATAATTTTTTTCTCCCCCAGTTACTGATATTTTATTCAAAAAGCTATTCAGGAGTTCATCAGAAACTATTGCCAGGGTTTAGTGCACTTTATATCAGACAACAAATCTTTAATTTCTAGATATTATGAAATACTTTTCATATGCAAGTAGTTTTATATAATACATATACTTCTGTAAGTAGGCATACATATTACATATAATATCAATATTAATATCAAGAGTAATATTAATAATTACACCACAAGCAACCATATTTTAGATGTATTTAAAAAATTCCATTAGATCTTGAAACGGAATCTAAGGTACTACTAATTTCATACCCTATGTAATCTATTAATTCTAAGTCATTACTAAAATCTGAGAAAAGTACTTGTGAAACTGCAATTATAATTCTCAATTCTGATTTTGTGTATCTGTATACTTACCATTTGCTCAGAGTAGTGCAAGTGTATTATGAAGTGAACTGGTTCCCATTGCAAAAACTTTCAGACTTGAAAAGAAATTATTTATTGTATTGTATATTTTTTTACTTCAAAAGCTGTGAAATGGTCTTATAAGAAAACTTTCTGTCCTAATCCAGGAATTTGCTTTTTCCCCAATCTCCAAACAGAAAAATCCACAACAGAAAGGATCAGCACAGCTCAATTGAATTGTTTACAACACTGAGTAATTGATTTACTTCTTGATTGCTTTAAACAACGGTTGTCACTTGGATTCTCCTCTCTCTTCATCCATCTTTTCATCACCAGAAAAAAATTAAATTAATTATTGAGCCAGATTGTAATTTATTTATTGTGAACATTGCACTGACATCTATTCTTTGAGATCCTCTCAGTATCCACTCTTTTTCACTTTTTGATATGGCTAAGTCATTTCAGCAAATTTACCCTGTGTTCTGTGAGTGAGCCCTACTTCTTTAGGTTTACACAATGAAAATATCAATCATAGTAACAGCGGCAGTAAATGTTTATGAGTCAATATGCTTACCTTCAAAGCTTTATTTTTTAATCCAGATGTCAGCTATGTACACCAGTGTTTCTGCAGAAGGACAGAAAAGAAGAAATAAATTGAAAAAATGGAATAAAACATAAGTAATAGCCTAAAATGAGCAAGCACAGATTAGGCAGCTCAGTCGTCATACATAGATGGCTTTTTTTGTCCTCCTTGATGATAAAACCAAAATAATTTAGCTCTTTACTTCAGTACTTCAAAACAACATCAAATACCATGCATTACTACTTCAAGGAAATGTGTTTATGAACACTAACAGAATAGCCATTTCAGTATAACTTTGAAAAAAAAATCAGATCTTTGACTAAGATAACCACAGTAAAATAACTCAATCATAATAATGTGGAGAAATATCTCAGGGGCAGTAGATTATTGTATTCTTCAGCCTCACTTCAAATCTTTAATTGGTTCCATTTTTCAGCAGTTTAAAAACCTCCTCCCATGATACAGTGCTATAAAATTTCCCTTCCAACTCAAAGCATTTATGATTCTGTGATAGTACCCAATGCAAAGCACAATTAATTCTAGTAGAGAAGATCTTCTTACATTATCCCAAAAGTATCCTAATGGATATCAACTGCCCACAGGAGAGAAGCTGCATCACAGCTTCGGATTTATTTTAAAATTTAACATTTATTTTACCACAAGTTTTTTATGTATTTTGGATTATGTCATCATATGTTCTCCATCTGTCAGATAAGGACAGTAGAATTTCCATCTGTATCACTGACTTTGGTGCTTAGGGTGAGCACTGTTTAGCAATAACTAAACCACCAGTGCGTTATCAGCATTACTCTCCCACTAAATCCAAAACACAGCACTGTGTCAGCTACCAGGAAGAAAATGAACTCTATTTCAGCTTAAACCAGGACTCAAGATTTCAGAAGCCACTGCAATAATTCATGCTGTCTTTTTAACATAGAATCATTTAATGTATCTAAGTAGTGTGGTGCTTCATTTAGGTGAAATAAGATACCAAGCAGGATTTTGTATTTTTGAGTAGATGCTTTGGGTTTGTCGCCTGTGCTTTCTTTAGGATAATGATGTTAAGGCAACAAATCTTTAAGGTATCAAAAATTAGATTAGGGCCTGAAAGATCCATTCTGGAGAGACGAGAATATGTGAACATTTTAAATTCCATTTTTCCCCCCAGTATTGGGCAATGGTGTCTGAACATGAGCCCAGGTGGGCAAGGAGACCAATGGCACCTGAGCTGTGCCAGCAATGGTGTGGCAGCAGGAGCTGGGCAGAGATTGTCCCCTGTGCTGGGCACTGGTGGGGCCACACCTTTAATCCAGGGGTCAGGTTTTGACCCCTGATGACAAGAGGGACACTGAGGGGCTGGAGTGTTTCCAGGGAAGGGAATGGAGTTGGGAATGGGGCTGGAGCAGCAGGAGCAGCTGAGGGAGCTGGGAAAGGAGCTCAGCCTGGAGAAAAGGAGGCTCAGGGGGCACCAGTATTTCCTCTGTCTTGCCTTCCCCTCATTTTCCCCTCCAAGCCCCGGTACATCCCATGCAGACACTGATCTCTTGCTGAAATAGTGTCTGCTGATTTTTATACCTCCATCAGGCTGGAATAGGACAGGTAGTAGGAAATCAGCAGGTGAGTTATGCTGGGAAATGTTAATATCTCCCTGTAGCATCTCCAAAGACAGCATCTTTAACTTGTCACAAGACCTCTAAGCCATTGCAGTGTGGCAGCGAGAGGAGGAGAGAGGCCATGCCAGGACATCTCCAGCTTCTGCCCATTCATCTGCAAAAAAAAGAAAACCAGAAAATTTTGATTATGATTGTTCCCTAGGAGGCACTAACAGTAAGTGACCTTGAGCTGCATAGCAGGGCATACAGGAGCTGAAAATACTCTTTGCTCAAAAAACCCAAGGCTTAAAGCAAGGCAAATAACTCAGGAAATGCCCTCCTGACTCAGGAAATGCCCTCCTGACTGCAGCTGCAGTAATTCCTTTATGTCCTCTAATCTGCACTGGGGCAGAGCAATGTGAGGGCAAACAGCAGAGCATCTTCTCTATGAGCAGCAAAGGGAAGAAGTGAAGACAGAGGAAATGCTGAAGGGTCACTTGATTTCATGGAAAGCTTATGCCAAATCCATTGGACTTCTGATCTGGAGCTTTGCACCAACTGTGCACATTGAGCCTATTTGAAATCCATGACATATTTACTGTTGCCCTCAGTCTCTTTCCTATTGTTTTACACTTAGTTCTTGTTTTCCTGTCTTTAATTAAACTATGAGTTGCTCAGGGCACCACCATGACTACTCCTATTTATACAATGCTTGGCACATGGATTTTGAGGCATTGCCAAATGTAGAAAGAAAAAAAAAATAGAAACACAGGACAGCAAACTATTATGAAGGAAGGTCTGACTTAGAAATCTATTTTTCTAGACTATGTAAACTTTGGAGATTCAGCTCTGGAAAAACAAAAGCAGAGAAATTAGTGGAAAAACAATCAATAGGGAGAAAGATATAACAACATAGACACATGCCCAGGGAACTGGAAACATAAGCAGGCAGGAACAGCCACTTTACAGCCCAGCCTTGGATCAGCAGGGCAGCACAATGTATGCAGGTGTCTTGCAACAGGAAGCCAAACAATTACTATGCCTTAGAATAAAACAAAAATAAACAGTCCCTATGACTGTTGCTCTGGATTCTGCCAGGGAGCAGGATTTTATAGAGTTTAAGGAGCAGTCACTGCCCTGCAGAGCATTTCAAATCTTCAGGTAAGATATGGGACCTAGATCACACACAGACTTTCACTTCTCAGAGGAGACTCACATCTGAAATCAGGATGAAACTACACAGAGGAGATCAGGATAAACCCATGCAATTTTCTGTGGTTTTGATAAGTTTCTTCCTCAAGTCTATCATTCTAGGATCCTCAAGAAGGGCTAATAAGAAAGCATCTTGTAGCAGAAAACAAGGCTTCCATATAATGTTCCATGACAGATTTTATTCAACTGTTTGATTTTTATTGAATTTAATCAATTTATATAATGGTGACACAAATGAAATAAAAATAACAAATAAACCCAGCTTTTATCTTGGTGAGCCTTCATTGCAGACAAGGCTCTAATTGCAAACTTCTCTTAAATTCTTTGTATAAACAAATGCCTTTGGTTCTACTCAAGACACATCCTTATTGTGGTGTGTAGATCTGACATAGCCTGTGGTCAGCCTCTACACAGTCAGTATATTTTTATTTTTTGGTTGATCTTGCAAGTCTAAGCAGAAGAGGGTACCTGAAAAAACCTGATTATGTCAGTAACTTCACATGAAAGGCCAAAAGATTAAATAAAACCTCTTGCTTGGGGAGTGAAAAACAAACAAACAAACACAGAAAATATCCAACAAAATGGGGCTCAATTAGGCCATTGACACGCAAGGATGAAGATGTTCTGCAATATTCCTTTTCCTAACATTAAGACATTTCAGCTACAGAACACCTTAAAAAATCCCCCCAAAATGATAAAAAAGAACACCTCAAAGCTCCCCGTGCACAAGCCTCAACACAGGCAGCTGCATGTGAACATTTTACACGTCTTCAGAGCTTTGTTTTGGAAGCTGTGCCTCCCCTTTCCGCAGCGGTGAGCTCATCACTGAGCCTTAGCAACCGCTGCTGCTGACCAGGGAACAGCTCGGGGTGAATCCAAGCACTTGACTGCGGGACTACAGCAGGATGACACGCTCCAGAAAAAGCTTTTTCCTGGAGCAGAAGGGGATAGTTATGGCAAACAGATGGAGGGAAGCGAATCCAAGACACAGTGTGTGACCTATCTCCGATAGAGTCTCCTTGCGTTTCGTTCTGGCAGAGCTGGGGTATCCCTGGTGCCAACAGAATGTTCCTGAGATGAGGATCTTGTCAGCAGGCTCCAGCCCTCCCCCTGTCAGGAGTTAATGGACAACATAGCCCAGCAGTAAATATTGACTGCAGAGAAACTTACACAAAAAATAACATTACAGAAAAGCAAAATAAGACTATTTTTTTGAAGTCGAGGGAGCACATTTTTGCCTTCCAGCTAAGACAGCCTAGGTTTCACACTGGCCAGGCCAAGGCTCTTAAAATCCAAGGATAGGAAAGAATATGAACTCTGAATAGGGCTGTGCCCCGTTGTTGATCTCCCTAAATCAAAGTGTGGAAATTGGGTTTTCTTTCTCTGTTCAATAACAGTGTGACAACACCCTAAGTGTAAAATGGAAAGTCCTGGAGCTCCAGAGAGATTTGGTAAGAGAGCCATGGGTCAGGAAAAGTGGGAACCAAGACAACCAGCACAGAGGCTGATGTCTGAAGGACCCAGTCCTGCACTTAGGAAGCCTTTGGTTATTTAATGCCTGTTCTCTAGAAAGGAATCATGACCCTTTAAGGGCCTGCTAAAAGCCAGTGATAAAAACTAGGAGAGAAAACAGAAGAAAGAGAGAGAAGGCTACAGAATAGCCAAATCTCCAGCTGAAGACATCCTGTGTGGCCTGTCTCCTTTTGTGTGAGTCAGGGAGAGAAACCATCACAGAGAAGAATGTCATCGATATTAATAGTTGAGAGTGGAGTAACACAAAACATTCCCAGCACAGACATTTGAAATTTACGGTCCCTGCGTGGGCCAGAAGCTGCTGCCCTTTTTGATCTGCCATCTCTGCTTCCTTTGGGAGATTCCCCCAGCCTGCTTCAGCAAAATCAACCCTACATCTCCTCTCATCCCACTGGACTGGTCTGGCCTTCTCCTGCTTGTTCATTCTGGGTATTGCTGAGCCTGTGGAGGAGCACTGGGTTCAGAACAGGGTGGTTTCTGTTTATTTTAGATAACCTCCTGTGACCTCTGTCTGGTGCCTGTCCTTTCAGGAGCACGGTGGTGCTTGAAAATGGGGTGGACTTAGACATTCTCAGAGACTTGGACACTGAGGTCCTCCTAAATCCTCCTTTAGTCCCAAATCCTCCTTTAGGGACTGTAAACTGCTGTAAGATTTGCTGTGCTGGGGACTGTTTCTGACTCTGTTTTTACACCGCCAGAACAATGGGATTCAGATGTGGAGCAAGGCCTGTGGGGACTCCTGTAATACAAATAACATATTAGTAGGACATGCTGCTGGAAGTGTGAAAACCAGGGCATAAAATCCCAGCAGCTGCATTCCTCTGCTGTTCTGGCAAACAGAACTCGATGGCAAACACAGAAAATGAATGTATGAGCACCTGAAGCAAAACTGTCTGAGCCCAAGGGATGTGTAGTGGAAAATGCTGGGCGCTGAGTGCCAAGTCCCTGTCCCCAGTGAGTGCTGAGCTGCCTTTCCCACATACCTCCCTCGGGCAACAAAGGAGTTGGATGCCAGGATTTTTGCTGGCTTGGCATTGCACAAAAGGCCTGTGGGGTGGGTACAATGGAATTCAGGCTGGGCACGGAGGCAGCATGGGTCTCCAACAAACAATAGCAACAGCGGGATCAAAACAGCAGGCAGAAAGTGAATGCACAATTACCAGGGCAAAAGAGCTGAAGCTGCAGGGACATTACATCCCCAGCCCTGTCTCCAAGCAGGATCCCACCGTTGTTAACCTAAGCACCACTGAATCAGGAATGTATTCCACATGATGCAATGCATATTATCCTAAAAGGAAGGTGAAAAGCAGAGGGATTAACCCAAGGTCAGAAATTCCAGTCAGTTCCTCCTGGTTAACATGGTATTAAACAAGCCAGTGTCCAGACTTCATCACATAACAGGGCCACAGGCACTGATGCACAGAAATATCAGGACAGAAATTCAGGGCAGTTGACGAAATCTGGTAGAAAAGAAAGCAGGGAAATAAACTCAATCATATTTGAATTATAAGTGGCCAAATAAGAAACACTGGAGAAGAAAAGTCCTCTTATTTGTAAGGAAACCTGACAACTTAATCCTCCTTTTAGAGGAGAGGAGCAGGAGATAAAAATGATTTCTGCTGTCTGTCTTTATTGAATAGAGCATAAATGTAATACATAGTTGAAAACCAGCTAATTTCTTTTGCGACATTTTAAGGAAGAAAAAAGTGTATTTGGAAAAAGGCTGACTTCAAAATACGAACTTTTCACATCTTAATATTCGTGAGAAAAGCATCTCCAGGTTTAAAGCTTCTGAAAGGCACCTGTTCTGAAGGAGGTTTGATTTTTGCCCCACCTTTTTTCATACTGACATTGAGGAGGGAAGAAGAGATGAAGATCACAATGAAAATACGGGAAGTTAAAAATGGGAAACGTAGTTTTTGATCACAGTTTTATCAGTGAATCAGGGACATCTTTGTATGGACACCAGGTAATAACCTGCAGAACTGACTTTGTCCTTGGGGATTTAGACTGTGCTAGTGTTCCTCATTACAAAAAGAAAACAAGAAAAGGATGGAGAAGATTTATCACATTTTTTAACTAGCCAAAATATTGCTAGTATGCAAAAATTCACTATATGGCTAATATAGCTTAAATCCTTTCTCCAGCATGATTCCTTGAGTCTCCAGCATGATTCCTTGAGTCAGGGGTTTGTGCTACAGACCAAAAAAAAAATAGGTTGGACTTTGTTGATAACTTTCCGTATTTGTCACAGATTTTATAGTTACATCTCTCCTTGCTGCCTCCTCAGGATATTTTCTTGCATGTGACACATGTTCTCCTGAAATTAGAAAACAGCAAAAAACCTAACCTGAATAAATGGAGCCTGCTCAATAATTAGTCTTCAAGTACTAGGAAGCTTGACTAGGGAACTGAATAGGATTTCATTTTGGGGAGGCCTGGAAAATGAAAAAGCCTTCAGTGTATGAGAAAAATAACACATGCAGCTACTTAAAAACCTTTCTCACTCCTCACAGTGGAGCAGTTCAGGTCTGCCAGCATGGCACTTCCCAGCTAAACAACTGGCAGACACAGAATAGCTCTCAGTCCACTCACAGAAGAAAACTGTCAAGACAAAATGTTCTATACATTTCAGAAACAGCTGCCTGACTTGATTTTTGGGTTTAGGTAGCCAGAGGAGATTTCTAAATCAGTGCATGTCACTATTAAGCAGGAATTTTTGGATGGAAATGGAAAGAGACTTTTACAATCTTTGCAAGTGCCATGTGTATGATTCCTACATGTTAATATATCATTATAACTGTTTACATCTCATTTCAACTGCAGAGGCCTTAAACAGAAGAGCCATGACCTCCTCCAATTTTACCTGGCTTGCAAAGAGATAAAATACAATTATCTAAAACAACAGGGCAACTCCTGATGAGAGGTGAGTATCAGCTGCTGATTACAGAGGAGCAAACAAGAGTCAGGGTGTCAGTGTTCACCCCCTTGAGGTTGAATATTTTGCCCTAATGTGGAACCAGCATTCCGCAGGGTTTGGTACAAAAGAGTACGTGACAGATTGAGCAGCAGCGTGGTGCACTGAAATGTGGATGAGGCATGAGTAACAGCTGCTGATAAAAAACTAATAAGCAACTCCTTAAGGCCTACCTGCAAGTTATTTCCTACAATCGCCTGCAAGTCTCATCTTGTCAAATACTTTTTTAGGTGCTTTAGTGCCTGATGGCACCAAAAAAAGGCAAAAAAAAAACCCCAAAACAAGAAACAAAAAAAACCCAAACCAACAAAACTGAAGTAGCCAAGAACCCCAGTCTGTCTTGCAGTGGTTCTAATTTTGTTTGGTTTTGATGTAGCAAATAAATTTATAAAAGGTTTTACTAAAAGTTTCTGTGATATTCTGTGATGATAGTCTTTGAAGTAGCAAACTAATGCTCCCAAATCTGCTAAAATATTAAAACCTCTTTTTGATTAAGCATTAGGGTCAGCACTAAACTTGTTCATACAGCCTCACACAGCAATTGAAAAAAGCTCCTACTTAGAGCTGATCTGCCATGTGACTCATGCACTCTTGACATTTTCCCAGCTGCTGAAAGGAAAAGTGAAGCAAAGGTTCATTCTTCAAGAGAGAAGCTGAGCCTGGGCAGATGGTCCTTTCCAGTAATTTTTGTGCTGGTGCTGTGCTCAGGGTGGTTCTTTCCAGAGATTTTTGTGCTGCTACTGTGCTCCTGTTGATGAGGAGAGGGGGAGAGGAGCTGCTCCCAGTGACAGAGTAAAGAGAGGGAAGCAGGGCTCTGCCTGTCCCTGGAGCCAGGCTGATTGCTGAAAGCATTAGAGGAGCAGCCCTGGCAGCAGGCAGCTCTGCAGCCTCCAGGCCACCATAAAACAGGAGCTCCTTTTTTCCACAAGAAGAAAAGAGCAGTGTCTCTGCAGCAATCTCTCTAGCACATGGTGCTTTTGGTGGGGAGAGGAAGGCTGATGCTGAATCTCAGCAAGCAGGGAGAAGAGAGGGGAAACCTGCTCTTTCCCAGTGCTCCTGGACAGCCTTCTTATTTGTAAGGAAGAAAACACAGGCAATGCAAGCGCAACTTCTTCTAGCTCCTTTTAAAGTTCTTTGTCACAACTTTTATGGCACCAAATCTGTGTAAAGACTCATCACCATTACCGTGCTGCCTTTTCCATCTCCAAGGCTTCAAGCATTTAGTGCAGGTACCCTCAAGGTGTCCCTCGAGGGTGGGTGGGCACTGCACTCCACCTGCAACTCCCTGGCAACCCCAGCCTCCAGCACAGCCTCCAGAGCATCCTCACTAACAATCTGCCAATGAGAAAAACTAACTCTGCTTTACCTACGGGGAAAGGGAGAAGGAAAAGCTGGGACTGTCAATGTGAAGATAAATGAACTTACTGAAGACATGCAGACAGAGCAAGATGTCTAACCAGAATGAACTCTTACTATATACTGCCACCACAGACAAATTACAACCTTATTTACACAGTAGGATTTTAGTGACAATGAAGTTCGCAGCTGTGGTCACAAGAAATGCAGCAGCTCAGCTATTTTAAATATACAATTCCAGTGTAACTGGAAGATTTTTAATTAAAATAATGAACAGAACCTGTGCTCTTCAAGAGGTAGACATTTCAGAATCCTCTATTTTCAAACTTCTGACAGGCTCAGATGCTTGCAGAAGTGTTGCAGTGTTGAAGTCATTCTCCATCATATTTCCATACACAGCTGAAAATTTCCACACATAACAGAAAATAATGACACTGTAGCAGCAAGCCACCTGAGCTTGAAGTGTCTGCCAACGATTTCTGCCTCCCCACACTCCAGTCGAGAAAACTCTGCATGTGAAATATTCAATATTTTTTCAGTGACTTCATAAAACTACTTTTTTTTTTTTCTTTTTTTATTCTTTTTCTATCCATGTGGTCGAAAGCTGACTTCATCAGCTTTAAATGTGCACTCTGGGACTTTCACTGCTTGAAGTAAAGGCTTAGGTCAATGCCTTAAGGAGAAGAAGATTTATACCTCAATAAATGATAACACCTAAAAAAGCCAAGTGACCAAGAGATCTACCTCCATGTGTTGTGTTTCCTCCTCTCATGATATAACAGAGCTGATGTCAGAGAAATCACACATGAACACCTTTTCTGAAGCCTTTACATCAGCAGCTGATGAAATTTGTTGGAACCTTGGGCCCTGGCTGCCCTCAGAGTTTTGAAAAGGAGTTTGCAAAAGACTTATCTGGAAGAAATATTCTGAAATTTAGATTTTCCTTCACACTCTTCAAAGAACCATGATCAGTAATTTTGCAAAGGAGCCAGACAGGGTTTCAAGTTGGAGCAGCCAAAGCAGAGACATGTGGAGAATGTTTTCATCAGTGTTTTGTACAGGTTTTGTTAGATGTTATCTCCCTCATGCTGGTTGATTATTTGCTCTAACTCCTCCCACACATCCCTTAATTTCTTCATTCCCCCTTTCCCCAGGAAAGACCAAAAAAAAAATTGCTATTGTTGTGCCCACATATAATATTTCTTCTCCTTGCTTTTTGTCTCATCTATTTAAAATCCTGTTCTAGTCAAGACAGAGGCTGTCTGGTTTTCTGTGTTAGTAAATTATGTGAGAGATGATATTCAAACCAAAGACAGGCCCTCAGGCACGAGCAAATGAACTTTGTCACTTCTTGATGAAGTGATTAATGCATCTCTCTCACATTTCTGCCAGAGGTCACTGTCATCCTGGAGCAAAGGGAGATATAAACTTGCTCCTCAGCCACATCTCACTGCACAGCTCAGGGTAACAACAGGAACAGCTTCCAACTGTCTGTGCAAGTTCCTGTGCCAGGCTGAGCATTGCAACAACCAAGGAAAAACAATCAAAATGTTCATCCATATCCTCCAAACTGATTTCCTGCAGACCTCCATTTCTTTAGAATAAAAATGTTATTTCTGTGCTGGCATATTTGGCATTTCAAAAGGATTTACACAGAATAGATTGTGCAGCTCCTTAGTAAAGAGTTCCCATTGTTTTCCATCAGTTTGAAGGCAGATGCTGTAGGGACCATAGAAATTTTTACACAAGAGAGCTTTTGTTGTATCCCTGGTTCTACCGTCTCAAAGACCAGAACAATTTAGTAATTAACAAATATTTAGAGTGATTTGCTCAGTGGCCTGAAGCCCAATTGGGCAAACTCAACTCCTGTTGGAGAGCTGGATTTCTAATTGCCCTATGATATGAACACCTCTCACTCCACAATGTACGAAACACAACTTGTGCTGAATGAATAGGTAATAACACCATTAATTAGTGTTTAACAGTTAAATATTTCACAGCAGATAAGAAAAAAGACTTAGGACACTTTTTGAAGTTTCCTGGATTCCCTTCCCTGGCTGCTGCAGCCCCTGTGCCCAATGGAGAGGAGTCTGAGCCACAAAAGGCTCATGCTTTTTACTCATAAAGTCCATTGTGGAAAAAAGGAAGTGGGGGACAGAGAAAGAGATCTTTTGGTATCCAACAACCCATGAAGATAACATCATAATTTCTTGTTTCCTTCTCTCCCAAAGGCACGTTGGACAGACAGAGCTGTACTGCCCACAGATGAGGTAAAAGGAAATTAGCAGGAAAGTCCTGTGGCAGCAATTAGCAAAGAAAACGAGTGGGGGGAAGAAAAAACTGATCTTTAAACTCTTTTTTTCCTACAGCACTGATTTTTATCCTTCCTCCTAGGTTTACCAAGAGTTATCCTCCCTTCCTGACCTTACCCTTACCTCAGCCTCCAACCAGCTCCGAGGGTGACTCAAACCCAAACCACACATTTTTATCCTGCTGAGCCACTTTTACCCAGCAGCAGTTTGCTATGAATTGTCACCTCCCAGTTCATGTCTATGCACAGCTCCAGGGCTGCATCTTCCCCAGAACTCCTGAAGTCAGATGGGCTTTATGATTCACTGGTTATCAGTACTTAGGTGGACTACAAGCTGGGCAGCCCAGGATTTTGCTGTCAAAAGGACGAAGTCACTCTTAAACACTTCTTCACTTCTTTTTTTTCTTTTTCTTTTTTTCTTTTTTTTTTGTTATGGTTCAGGGTACACTTTCATAAGTTGTTCCCTCTGTAAATGGGTAAGGGCATGGATCAGTGCCTGTGGTTCCAAGGTTATGTAAGAGCATGTCTGTTATCACTGAAAATATGGAAAGGGAGACTTATCTATTCCATATTCTTAATTTGTTCTGGGAAAAAGGATTCATTTAATCAACCCAGAACTTTCTGCTTGACTAATCTTTCTCTCTCAGTGTTTCCCAATCCACATTCTTCTGAAAGGAGAAAGGGCCCTAAGCAATGACATGTTTGAAGTTTACCTGGCAAGGAAGGAGCTCTTGGACTGAAATGTGTGTCCACAGATAAGGTGGGAAATGAGCACTTTCATGTCTTACGAAATTTGCAGTTTTTACTACAGGACAGCCAGGCTGTGTTATTTCAAATATTGGCTGAACACTATTTACTGATTACTCTTAGATACAGTGAAAAATGATGTCATGGTTTGGAGTTGCCTTTTGTTTGCTTTACAGCAGTGAAATCTTCTTCAGCAAAAGAATGTAGAATAGTTTCCTTTTTCTGCTATAAAATAGAAAGGCTTGAAAAACAGGTTATGAAGGGCTCTAATGACAAAGGAAGGCTTAAGAAAAAAGAATGGTTTACTTTGTGTAAAACAAATTAGTTTTGGATACTTCACCCAACCCTTAAATCATGTATGAAGTGCTCATTATATGAGAGAAATAATGGATTTATATCTCTTTGGAGAAGCTTACAGTTGGATTCCAACAGTAGGAGATATATTTTGGTCTGATGCACATTTAGAAAAAGAAATATGGCACTGGTTATCATTTACATTTAGAATAAAGCGCATCAAACATTTAAACAGTGAATGCTTTTAAAGATGACGTTGAAAAAAATCTGAAGTTCAATAAATTTTTACATTTCTTTGTGAAAGCCTACATAACAATACCTCTTCTTTAACTGTTGAGGTTATCTTCCATTTTTGGTTTCATCCTATCTCAGCAAACCCTTCCTGTCTCACTTTTTGGCTCAGGATGCTCCACTCCCTTTTGTTTGAGCAGTAGGAAGTTCACAGTTCCCACAGGAAGGCCCCACCTTCCCAAGACAAATCACATGCTATTGTATGACTCACTTTTCAGGGACAGCCTTGATAATATGACATGCAATTAATTAAAAGAAAAAGCATATATTAAAAAAATCCAAAACCAATAAAAGAGCCATAGAGGACTTTTATCTGAGTTTTGGATACTCCTTTTTTCTTCCCTTGAAGTTTACTTTTTTGTGCCATGTTTTCTCCTTCCTTTAAAACATGAGAAGCTTCCACTTCTCACTGTTTAGTGAAAAACAAAATAGCATTTTACCTAGTGTCTCAGTTTTTGCAGGTAACAAGTAATTTAGGGCAATTTCAGTTTTTTATGTACTTAATAATCTGTACAGCTTGATAGCTGCAGGTCTGAATTAATATACAAATAAGGTGAACTAGAACCTTGCTCAGATTTGAAGAGCCCTGTTGTATCCCAGTTAAAATGTCATGCCATTTCCGTGATCTGACACTATAAAAATTTACTCTGTTATTCACCTACTGTTAAAGAATTCACCTAGCAACACAAATTAATATACTGCAATTATGAAAAATAAAATGGAAACTCCGTAAGTCTTATGTAACTTGGGAGCCTAAGTCTTGCCATGACTGCAGGTTTTCTAGACATTCTAGAAAATGATGCAGGGTTTGAGTCTAAATTACTGCAGCAAAAACATGAAACATTTGACAGCTCTTCATAGCTTTCACTATGATACCTGAGAAATGTGTGTGAGGGGAAAAAATACTAAAAAAGTATTGAAAAGTAGAGAAATAAAAGATTATGCTAACTTCTGGAAGCCTCACCATAGTTTGTTTTAATGGTAGAAGAGGATCATGACTAAGATCAACTCATGTCTGCTGCAGCATAATTTCTATTTTGGTAAAAATATAAGTGATTTGAGATTGTAAATTGTACTCAGCATATCAAGGAAACCTTTAATTGGAAAAGAAGTCAAAGAGAGCCACTGGTAATCTCAAGGATGCTTCCCTGGCAGGAGGGAGGTTCATCCCCAATCCCCCTCTCACCACAACAGACTCATGCCAGCTTTTTGAATGGCTCAGCTGTGCTTCCACTTGCCTTGGCTCGTCCTCTCAGTGTCCTGCCAGGGACTTCTGGCACTTCTATTTATCCTGCCAGGGAAATTCCAGCTTTAGCTGTTCAAGTAGGTGGCTGTGGCCCAAAAAGGCATGAAACTCAGGATTATTGGTCTCACTTGAAACAGGGCTGAGCTGTCCCAGGTGATGCAGCTGTCTGGCAATGCAGAGGGGCTCTTTCCCACATTCTCCCCCATGGTGAGGAGGACATTCACTGGTGTGGTGAAGTGGGGTTACAGCTCAGGGAAGGGCATGGCCTACTGCCCTGGGCCACTCAGTGATAAAAAAAACCCCACTTTTGCTGTTCCAGCCTCAGAGCTGGAGATTTAGTTTGGCATTTCCTGTTTCAGCAGCCAGGACAGTGGCAAGGGAGAGACACGAGGAGTTTTTGGCAGGAATCACCTGCCTCTTTTCCTCTTCTGTACCCACTGAGGCAGAGGGAATGGGCAGGACAGACGTGCAGGAGAAGGAGGCAAATCTTCCAGCCTCAAAAAATTTGGTCAGCCAAATCACGTATCTGTGGGTCTTCATTATTCAGCACCTATAAATCCTTGCGAGGGATGAGTGAAAGGAGAAAGACACCTTCCTTTCCCACATTTGCTCCAGATGAGAGAGGAACATGGGAATATATGGAAAGAGGCACGATGCAGAATGGCCATGAGGTCTGGGATTGTCAGAGACAGGTATTTTCATCAGAGGGCAAAGACAATATATTTTTGGTGCTGTACTGTGAAGAGCCAGGAATTGGACTCCATGTGGATCCCTTCAATTTCAGGATATTCTGTGATTCTATAATGGAGTAGCATGGTGTTCTCTGTGATATCTCATGAGGAATCAATGGGTGCTACTTGCTACATTAAGTCTCAAAAAGCTCTTCTGATTACATTGTGATGTGTGTGAGACACATGAAATTTACACCTTACACATTCTCTCACAACATTGTTACAGAATCCTAAACTTGAGCTTCCATCAGTTTTACCTCTCCTGGACCACTACTTAACCCTTGCCCTGAAATGATGAGACGAACTAGGGTGTGCAATGACACAAATTCATGGCATTTAGGTTCACATTTCAGTTGACCATTCCCATTTGTTCCCAGGCTGTGCACTTGCCTGCCTCGTGCACACACAGCCAAGTAAGCCCAGTCAGCATCCTCTTATCCTACACAGATCACACTGGGGCTGGAAGGAGGAATTCTCCATGCAGAAATCTAACCCTGTGACATTTTCAGTGTGACAAGAACCAGGACAGGCTGTAATTCTAACCAGACGCTCTGTTATTGAAAGATATGTGGTCCAATTTCTTGTCTAAAATGCATATTTTTAATAAGGACCAGAGCTTCGGGGTGCTAATCCAAGCCAAATTAAACTTCGTGTACTTTGAGGCTTAACTATCATTACCATATTGTGTAACTCTTTCATTACTTCGTGTTTGTCATGTAATGTCTTCTTTGTATTTTTCTTTAATGAAAACCAATGCAAATGTTGGAAGAAAGAAGCAGCTCTGTATGTTAGACATCAGTAACACTTTAACACATTTAAATGAAATAGTTTATCACTGTTATAGGATTCATTTTGGAAAAAAAATTCTTCTGTCCAAAATCTATGGAAGGAGAGGAAAGCTTCATGTGGGGAGTTTAAAGGAGGCAGTAGAAGAAAGAGCACAGTGCTGGTGTCTGAAGATAAGGTCAGCTGGCTTTTAGTCTTAATTTGCAGTGGTCTTTGGCAGTTCTGGAGACACTTCTGTTAAAAACAATGCTTTTTGAGGCTAGAGGTCATGGTCAATAGAAAACCAAAAATTTTGCTAAACGCGTGATTGACCACTCTGTGTTCTCTGTGTTGGGCCAGGGACCCTTAAATTCCAGGGGAAAAAAAAAAAAAAAGAGGAAATCTATGCCAGTTTGTCTGAAAAATTGCCATTGAGCTGCATATATTATGCAGAGCAATGTCTCAGTAATGCTGTTTCCTAACTATCTCCATCTGGATCACTGAGTTCTGAACTACATAACAAAGCTCTTCCCATTTGGATTGTGATTTTGACCAGAACATTATATATCCCAGAACCTCTGGGCCAAGGGAATTTGCGTCATGAAAATGTCCCAAGAATTGTGTTACTGAAGGTGTAAATCATAGGTTGCTGTTTACCACAAAATGCTATGGGTTACGCTGGCCAGAACCAAACCAGAATGAGGAATTGCAACTGCTTTTGTTCATTCTGCATCCTGAGCTGACATGTATAGCAGCATTGTTTGTGGAGCAGAGTTCCCTTCTGGGAACATCTGAAAAAGTTAAAGACCTTTTAAAATGATCTCACTGCTTGTAACACTAAGCATCCATGAAAAACAAAAGGCCATAAGAAAAGTTGAGTGCTTCAAGTTGTTTTACTGAGTCCCACAGCTCTGACAGCACCCTGACTGCCTCCAGGCTTTGGTTTCCTGAGCTGAGGGTCTGTCTGGAATCAGAATTTTCCCATGAGTCTGGGTGATGCTGGTGCTTCTCTGTAGGAATGAGACCTAAAGGCATGAGACGTGATGTGGGATGTGCTCCTCTCTCCTCCACAAAGCAAGAACACCCCTTTGGAAGGATTTGTCCCTCCAACCAGGTTGGAAAAGTTCCAGGAACACTTGCATACAGTGCTGCACACTCAGATTTTGTAGACTTTGTGCAGTCATCAGTGGAAATTTAATAGAATCTAAACCCTGTTGCATCAATAAACATAAAATAAACAAATCTAAATATAACTAAAGCCTGTTGCACTCTTGGTGAATCTACTGGTGAAAGTTACTGAACTCAACCAGACTTATGGGGTTGTGATGGTAAAATGTAAAACTCACTCTTGGTGACACTGTGATCATGGATGAGACCCAAATTAGGGTGTAACCCCCACTGTTGGTGCTTCTGGGACCTTACTGCACATGACCCATGACCAAGCTGGTTATTATCAGAAACTCAGCCATGCTGCACCCAGCCCTTTGATTTCTGAGGTGAAAAGAAAGACTTATTTCTGCCCAATTTCTGTACTCCTAATGCAGCACTTTCTCTGTACCTGACCCTATCCTTGCCCCAGCACCTTCCTGGCAGGCCTGGGGGCTGGGATTGGCTCTGATCGCTATCCTGGGCCCCTTCCAGCCTGGCCTCTCTCCAGCCCTCAGTCCATGACAACCCCATTTACCTGGGCATTTAGCAGATAAATTAAAACCCCCTGAATAAACCACTGTTGATTTAATCCCTCTTCTGAGCAGGGCCATCTCTTTCTGAGCAGCATTTAACTCTAACTCTGGGAAATGCATGGCAAAGCTGTGCTCAGTTGAGAACCCCTGTCAGCCATGGTGGAGGTGCAAGCCCATAGGGATGACTCATATTTTCCAGCCAAAGCCAAGCACAATGGTGGAATGTGAAAGGGTTTCTAGGGAGTACCAGGCTGGCACTGCTGGAAGCTCCATTCTTCAGTTTTTCCACAGACTCAGGCGGCAATAAAACGGTGTTCTCACTACCCGCCCTGCTGAACAAGTGTGTTTTAAGCCACTACTACACAGGGTGGAAAGTTTAGCTCTGTCTCAGTGCCCATTCTATGTTTGGCCTTTGGGCTGAGAGTGCCAGCAGCAGGTTGTGTGAGGTTACTTTACGTTAAATAGATACATATATGGTTTGGTGCTCCCATCTCATTGCCCAGGCCGGTCACACAGCCCTGCATGTCCCCAATCCCTCAAACACTCACACAGCAGCCAGCATTAGCTTGCAATCACTACCACC
Source organism: Lichenostomus cassidix (assembly GCF_008360975.1). NCBI lineage: Eukaryota > Metazoa > Chordata > Aves > Passeriformes > Meliphagidae > Lichenostomus > Lichenostomus cassidix. Next base: position 114,844,255 of record NC_139479.1, read on the forward strand.
ATGGTCCACGTTTGGATAAATGGCTTGAACTCCATCCACTACAAATCCCTGAGTCACCATGTTCTCCAATAAAAAAAATTTCCGAGCAGGAGGTCCAGTTCTTTTTTACCCATATATTTTAGACTTGGACCTATGGATGAAAAATTAAACAAACAGAATGTTTTTTGTGCCACAATGTTCTTTCAATCCATGCACACTTGTGCTGATTTGAGCTGGGGCAGAGCTGTTTTTCTTCCCCGTGGCTGGTGTGGAGCTGTGTTTTGGGGCTGTGCTGAGCACAGGGTTGATAACACAGAGATGTTTTTGTTATTGCTGAGCAGAGCTCACACACAGCCAAGGCCTTTCCTGCTTTTCCTGCTCCTGGGGAGGAGGGTGGGAGGGGACAGAGCCAGGACAGGTGACCCCAACTGACCAAAGGACATTCCAGACCAAGTGGCATCATGCTCAGGATATAAAGTGGGGGGAAGAAGGAGGAAGGGGGAGCATTTGGAGTGATGGGGATGCAGAGCACCTGCCCATGGGAAAAAGTGAATGATTTCCTTGTTTTGCTTTTCTTGTGTACAGTTTTTGCTTTCCCTATTGAAATGTCTTAATCTCAATCCTTGAGTTTTCCAGCTTTTACCTTTCCAATTCATTCCCTGATCCTGCTGAGTGAGTGAGGGGCTGTGTGGGACTGGGTTTCAATCCCAGCTGCTGGCTGGGATTAAACCATGACAATACTACTTAATAAATTTCATTTTGGCTGCTACAGTTGTCAAGAAATTTGAATTAATCTGCTCATCCAACATATATCTACACTCATATTTATAGCTCAGTTTTTCTTAATGAACATAAAAACCTTCCTAAAAGGTCTCCATTTTAAAACTAAATTAATTTTCCTATTTTTATGACACAGAATGTTATGTATAATTTCCAAGAAATACAATTGGTTTGTTATTGTAAAGTAAGAGATTATAAGACTGATAAAGCACTACCAGAAACAACAAAACTTCCGGTTTAAATATGCTATTTTACAAGCATAAAAAATCCTAAAGTACGATTTTATATTTACATCATATGCTGGGATTTCTTATAATACTTTAAACAAACCAAAACCCTTTTTTTATCATCTTTTTTTTTCTGTTTGGAACCTAGGTAAAAAATCCACAGATGACACACAAAGTGACCTCTCTTCTCACCGGTTTCAGACAAGGACTTTAGGACAGTGATACCTAATGTATATTTAATTTTTATTAAACCATCTCTTTTAACTTTCTTGCTTTTTGAGCATCTATGATATGTGTGTGCTTGGAACAACACTGACATTAATAAAAAGGTCAAATAAAAGTGCTTCTAATGAGCCAACAAAGCTGGGATCAGAGCCAGACATTTATGGACTAGCTTTGGCATAAAAGGAGACTTTCCACTCTTCTGAAAGCCAGATGGACATGGTTGCTCTCCTCACCGCTGCAATCAGAATTCTTTGAAGCTTCTGAAACTAGCAGAAGACTTTTTTAACCAATTATTCAGTTCCTCCCTTACATCTCTACAGGAACTGGAGCACTGTGCTCTTCTGTCCCAGGCTTTATCTCAGATTTTCACAGGCAACACTCTCGGCTACCTCTAGAGGAAGAAAAAAAGGAAGGGACAATTCCATAAAAAGGCCTCCAGACTCTGAACAGGAGCAAATGAGAAAACTACCAGCAATCCTCCTTTGTCTGGCACTCTGAAAGGGTTTGTTGGGGCAAGCAAAGTCTAGGAGAGAATGAGACCAAATGCTGAGTAGACGGTGGAATTGGCAGATTGACCCATATATTAATGGAAATACTGCAGCATTAATTCTTCCTCTGTGGTTTAGACATTTTCTTGGACAAACTCTGGTATTATTCTCCCTATATATTTTTTCCTCCATAGCTAGTGTATTTCAGTGGAATACTACAACATCATAAGGCATTACTCAGACTAAGCAACTGCAGTGAATGCTTGGGAGGAGCTAAACCTGAATTGAGCAATGGCAGGAGAGGGGAGACATATCAGAAACGTGGCATCCAGAGAGGATAAGGAATGGAACTTCCCACCCTCTTGCCAAGATTCAGGAGCGTTCTAATGAGGTGGTTCCCTCCTCATGGACACTTCTGATAATAAAACCTATATTAGTCCTTCTCCGTCCACTTCTCCCCCACATAAATTCACACTCCTGTCGCTGTTGGAACAGGTTCCCTTTCCCTGAGAGATTTTCCAGGAGAAAGTACTGCTGTCCATAACTCAGGTTTTAAAGGACCTAACTACTGTGTGCAGAGAATAGCTGGAGCTCTGCCAATCCGATCTTCCCTGGCTCTCCAGGGCCCAGCTGGCACCTGCAGTGGAAGGAGGTGTCCCAGGCTTTTGCTGCCTTTGGGACAAAAACTGTGATTCTAAGAATGTGGTATTTTTCTGGGGTTTCTGTCTTCCTGAGGGACAAGAAAACACTATTTTTGTTTCCCATTTGAGGTCTGCAGGCCAGAAAAATTGAGACACTACAGATAAAGGTAGCACTTAAATACAATGTGAAAAAAATGGACCTCTTTTACTTGTAAAAGATTCCAAAACTATAGTAGTAGCAATGCTCCTTCCTTGCACTTTTTATCCTTAATCCTGTGGATTAGAAAAATTTTCAATGCATATTAAAATATAAAAACAACAAAACAAACAATTTTAGAAATCCAGGTTTGAATTTATATGAGTGCAAAAATGAAGCTACTGTGTCCCTGTGAGAGGAGCTGTTTAGTGCCACTGATATACAAGGTGACCAATCTGCTTCAGAGATTATTTTAAATGAAGTTTCATTATCTTAGGTTATTAAACTAGCTTAAGGTGGAAAAACTGTTTAACATAAGTATTTCTGAAAAGAACTGCCTTTTTCCAAAAATGAAATAATACCACTATCCTAATAATACTACTCAGACTTACTGAAATTGCCAGCACAGATATTTCCATCAGCTTCTATCCCAATTCTTGCAGCTTTATCCAGTATTACTGGGCTATAGGTAATTTTCCTTTTATTTTGTAGAAATAGAATAGCCTTGGAAAACACATTGGGAACTTTTAGGAGAAAGAAGAACACACTTTCTCCAGAGTTTGGATTTGAGTCACCCAGGAAGAAGGATGAGAATTTCCCTACGACCTCAGAAGGACTTGGAGGTTTAGACTTTGTAGCTTGGAGACCAATACTTGAAAACTTACAGGTTGATATTTTCCCAACATTCCCAAATTAGCAGGTGATAGGTCTCCTAGTTTGGAGCTCAAAACCTCCTGCCTCATCTGTAATTTTGGAATTTCTAGGTTCTGGTGTCTCTGTCACACAGATGAAGCACTGGAAGCCACTAAACTCAATGTTCTATCTCTGTGCTATACCAAAGAAAACTATTCCATTTCTGAAATTTTTCAATTCTCCAGATTAACCTGTTTGACAGATTATAGTTAAGAAATGTTTTGAGAGATAGCAAAACATTTTGACAGCATGCCAGATTTTCCAAAGAGAAGAAATGCTCACATGTGCAACAAAAACCACCCATATCTGTCCATCCCTTAACTGCCAGTATTCACCTGTAAAGCTGGTCAAGGGAAAACCCCTCAAAACCTTAATCAGAAAATCAGTTCCAAGGGAAGAAGCAGATCCAAAACTCAATCTGACTGATGCGTCTGAAAAGCCCATGAATGTAACTTTTCAGTCCTGGATATATTTGGGTCTGGACAAAGTTTGAGAGATTGAACCCCTATTTAAAAAAAAAAAAATCAAGAAACTCTTGTTTCGCAGATTCACAGAACAGATCTCTCTTGGGAATAATTTTAAACTTGAAGTGATATTTAGGGTAGGATGGTTTAAAGCTGTCTGACAATTCCTATTAATTACAGTTATGTGATAAAGAGCTTAAATTCAGTTTAATAGGGTGAGAGCCTTTACACATGACCTACAAAATCCAGAAAGAAAAAATGGAAATGCTGAAACAACAGTGTTTGAGTTTAACTTGTTCTTTTTTTGACAATTTGGCATCTTAATAAAAATCAGTTTTGCTATGTTTTTTTTGTGAACTCATACAAATTCCTTAAATGTCAGCCTGCAATTTTCTCCTTGCCAGTTATTTTCCTGGTGTGAAATACAGTTCTTTTTAAGTTAAGTTTTTCCTAGAAATGTTGGTGGTTTCGTTTTTTTTTTTTTTTTACTGAATAAAATAACATGGTTAGAGCAATAACACTATGCCTGTGTTTTAATATCATGGACATGGATTTGAAGCTTAGATAACCTGGATAGAAACTGGCAGAACCACATTTACTGATGTGACTTCCTTTTCCAAAAAAAAACCCCAAAACAAACCTATTCCCTACAAAAAGAAAAAGAGAAGAGAAGAGAAGAGAAGAGAAGAGAAGAGAAGAGAAGAGAAGAATAGTGAAGAGTTTCACATTCTCTACACCTTGTGAGACTACAAAGTGGGGAGAGGTGAAGTTGTGACAGACTGAAATATTGAGCTTTTTATATATATATATATACACGTACAACCATTCAGGGTTGTTTCAGTTTAATCTGGCCCAAGGGATCTATATTAAAACACACCTTGGTCACCCTTGCCTTTCTCATAAAAATCCATGTAAAAATTCAGACTTATCCTTTGGAGGGAGATTCCCTTCAAGCTGTGACTGCCAACATTCAAAATCTCCTAAGGTGAAGATATAATTTGAAAATAAATTAAAAGGAATGCTGGAAAAGATATTTTCTGTTCCAAAACTTCCAGTGGTTTGTTTGTTTGTTTGTTTGTTGTTTGCTTCTTGGTGGTTTTTTCCCCCTTAAAAAAGAAAGTCTATTTGGTATGTTTTGATCGTTACTTAGCAAACATTTTTGAGTAAAGCAATGTTAGTGTTTTGACCTCCTTCTGCTGAGTCATTCTTTGCCTACATGGGAGATTGGAATGCATGATGTAACCTCGGGTTCAAGAGCCGGGAAATACAAAATGAGTCCTCTCTTTTGACAAATAGCTGGTGTTCTTAGCAAGATGTAGGTCCAGGGGTTTTCTCCTTCAACTCTTTGATTTAGTAAATCAGTGCAATATCATGCTCAAAACTACCAGAAATTTGTGATCAAGGAGAAGCAAGCAAAGAGAAATCACTACAGTACAAAAAAACTTTGTTCTGGGGCTTCATTGTTTTCTGTAAAAGACACTAGGACGTAACCACTTGTAATATGTAATGAATAAATTGATGAGAACCAAACAGATAGAGTGTGAACAAATCCTCCACATGCCAAAACTATTCAGTTACGGCACAAAGCATTATCACACGCATAAAATGAAAGTTTAAAAAAATATATCTGTGTAAAGTTTGCTTCTGCCAAATAAAATGTAATTGTCTTTCATTTTGACATCAAAGGCATAAATCATAATTTAAAATAATCCCATTGCTTTTTGAAGTCCTTATTAAAATCAGGCATTGTCCCAATGTGCATATCCTACTTCCGTAAGGAAATATTTTATTTTTGCTTGTAGCTATAAAAAGAATTATTTCTGCTTGTTAGATAGAATTCCTCTTTTTAAAGTAGACAGGTTAAAGGAGTTGACATCAAAAGAAAATAGAAATATTTTATTTCTGACTTATTCCAGTCAGTTTCCTTATCTGAAGCTTTCCTGGGCTTTGAATGTCACTGGGCTGAGAAAGGTCAACTGGAATGCAAAGAAAATCAGAAAAAAAAATATATTAAAGAGGTAAAGATAAATACAAAATTATACAGTAAGTTGAAAGAAAAATGGAGGTGATAAAAGAAGGCCTATAAATGCAACATTCGAGAATCAAGAGGGGAAAAAAGAAGGGATTAGTAGAAGAGGAAGCATGCAAAAGATCCTCTCAAAATCTTTTACATAAACTGCCCTGACATCTCCTTTAAAAACCTGCTTTTGTGGCTAACAGTTCCATGCTTTTTCTGGCATCCTGTGCTTCCAGAAATCTGGGAAGAAAAAGAGCAATGTTTGCCTGAACAGGCAATAGGTGCCTGAGTTCAGTGAGGTGAGCAGGAGCTTTCAAAGGGAGGCAGAAGTTCCCAAATCCTTCAAGAATCCTAATCAAAAAGACTGGAATATGAACAAAATAATTTGGAGTTTCATCTAGAAAAGGTGGAGCAAAGAAAACTCTCACCCACGGGAAACCCTTAGTGGGCAGGAGGAGAACTCTGAGTGCTCCACATCGGATCCTCTTTGGAATGAGTCCCACAGAAGCAGCACTCATTGCAGAGCTTTTCAGGGACATCTGAGATGACAACTGAAAGCTGCATCTGGAGATGCTCCTCCCATTAGGGAGGCCAAAAGCAGAGGTAAAATAACTCTCTGCTGACGTCAATGGGAGTCCTGCCACTGGCTGAGGCCAGGGCCAGGAGTTCACTCCAGGAATTTTTTCTCAGGTGATTTATCATAACTGTTTTTATCTGGCAGTTTCATAGTGGAGAACCCATTCTGCCTTTTTTCTATATGGCATTAGAATATGTTCCTGTTGCTTAGAAATGATTTCTGCCAGCTGAGACCCATATCACAGCAAGATACTAAACACAGAGATGGGTGTTGAAATCACACCACTGTGCACTCTCTAGTAAGTGTTGTTTACCCTTCTAATTGTGGTTGCTGCTGTTTGCATGAGAGGGTGTCCTGTGGATTTGTCAAAGATTTGTCTCTTCCTTTTGTGGTTCCTGCTCATCACAAACAGGGGAGTAAGAAATGCTTCCATTCACAGAGAAGTAACTTTTGGAGATGAGGATAAGATACTTTATTTGAGTCCTAATGGCAGAATTCAACTTCTGTCTCTCAGAACAAAGACTGCACGCCATAGAAAAGTACAAACAGTAACAAGGTTAAAATGAACATCTAGATATGCCCTCAAAATGTCATGAACTACAAATTCTCTCTCTTCACTAAGTATGCAGTAAAAAAACTCTTAAAATTCACTGCAGAAAAGAATCAAATTACAAATGAAATGGTTTATGAGTTCTTGGATTTCAAAAGTTCTCTTTTTCTTGAAACGTTGTTTTCAACTGAAATAGAAAAATTGTGAAAACTAATCTAATATGAAGGATGCTAAACTGAAAATTCTTTTAGAATATATACTTTTTCCTCTTAATACAACAGCAAAAATGCATTATTTTTGTGCAATGTAGTTTCCAATATATACCATGTAACTAGAAATAAAATTAAAATAAGGTCATTTCAGAAAATATTAATTTGGATATTGAAAATAAATATTCAAACCCCACTGGTCAAAAAAAGGAAATAAAGCAGTCTGAGCATGACCTACTGTACAACTTTCATTCCATCCAGAAAAGAGAGGGCAAGGAAATGCAAACAAAAGATGAAAAACATGACTTGTTCTGTTGTGTTACCATTGGCTTCACACCAGTGGTGTCCCTTCTACAATGAGGTTTTCAACCAGCCTTTAGGGCAGCTGTCACAATACCTTACAAAAGGACATAATGTTGCTCAAATGGTCAGAAACTAGCTAAGAGAAATAAAATATACAATGAAAAAGGAGCAGGGTTCAGCATGAGGTGGCATTACTTTCATTCCACCAACAGATTTTTGAAATATGTGTGGTGTTTATCTCAAAGACAGACGGGAAATATTTTAAGATTTTGTAATGGTTGTCATACGACAAAGATGTTTTCCCTTCTTTAGGGTCACTCCTACATGGTGAGTGGATGCACTTCCAGGTGCACTTGATTAACAAGAACACAAAATCTACTGGAACACTTGCAGAAAAGTCCAGGTTGGGAGATTACAAGATCCAAACACAGGAATGCAAACACACAACATTCTCCTCCAAAAAACCCCAGAAGGCAGGAAAAGGAGGCCTGGGAATACTGTGTAATGTATATGTGGCTTATACTTGCAGATAAAAATACTTGCATGATTCACTGAGTTAGAACTGTACTGACCTATATTTCTAGAAATAAAAAGCCAGATGGGTGAGGCAGGATCAGATTGCCAGATCTGAATTATTGTCAGTTACAAATAAGGAAGTTTAGCAAATCAGTTCAATCCAGAAGTCATTTTCTTTACTTCTGCTTTGGATTAGGCACACCAAAACCAAGGCTGTTTGATTTCCAGGGAAAAACACAGATTTTCATACCATGTCATGGTAAAATGCTCAAAATTCAGCATGAATCTAAACTCACAAAAAGACAGAGAGTACAGCACTGCTAAAAAGCAATGATTAAAATCTTTTTACTGATCACCAAGAAACTCACCTAATACTGAGATTTGGATGTCAGCTCTTTTCTTATTACATACATTTAGTTTTCCCAGTAAAAAAAAAAGATAAATAAAAACTAGAAAAGTAAACTTCAATTCTAAATAAATTATTAAAAGAAAAATTTAAAAAATAAAACTACATGAAAGCTGTTTTACAACACGATGTATCACTATCAGCAGACTAAGCAGTCTTTTTCCTCCCTTTTTGGGGTGAAATTTGGCCTTTTTTGGATTCAAATACATTTGGAAAACGAGAGATGGGCTGAGCAAATCAGAATTTTAATAAAAATGGCATGAGCTGCTAACTGGCATCACAATTTTATTTTTCAGGAATTGAATTTAAAGTCAGTTGCAACATTTCTAATTCTTGCCTACCTCTTCTGTTGGGGTATCCTAAATCTGAAAATGAGGCCTAATACACTCACAAAGTGAATGCCCTAAATAATTATTAAATTCATTCAGCTGCTAAGTTTCCATCTTTCACAAAATATTGTGCATTGCCCTCTCCATACAGACTTGGACCTAGGCCTCAAAATGTCCTTGGCTCCAGAATGGCTCCCAATAAAGCCTGGAGCCAAAGAAGGCATTTTCTTGGCATTAGGTGGGACTGTCTCTGCCCATCCCAGAGAATGGGGTAATAAACAGAACTCAGGTTAAAATTTTATACCACAAATGCATTAACTATTTACTCAGTCCTTTGCAAAAAGAAAAGGTGTCTTACAGAAAGGGTAGGGAAGCTAAGTGGCTCTTAGACAAATAGAGGCCATGGAGGAAAAAAGGCAGTGAATCTCACTTGTCCGTAAAATACTGAGATAATTCTATTCTCTTGAAATATAAAGCTGAAAACTGCTGTCCTTTAATTAGAGACACAAAAAGTGAACTAGAATTCTTGCAAAATAAAGATGTGTTACTCCTCCAGCTTAAGCTATCCCCAGAGTCCTGCACTAAGAATCACAAGTGCTTCCTGCCAGTTTACAAATAGCCAAAAACCCTTGAGCTTCCTCAGTGGTTTCATTTGGTGCAGAAAGGTATCAGTTCAATGGCTTTTGTCTTATCAGGAAGTTTAAAGCAACTCGCTTTTTTATAGGCTTTCATGCAAAATGAAGAGTGTGAAAAAAAAATCTCAATTACACAGCCTGATTATATAAAAAACCTGCAGGGTGGTTTGTACACCCAGTGAGTAAAGCATTTGATCAGTGGTACAGTTAGTGCTGTTTATAAACAGCAAGGCTCTGTACACACTTCCTGTTATAAAAACAGTCTGGAACCCGTTTCTGCAGGAAAAATGGAACCAACAAAAAAAATCAAAATTAAAAAAAAAATTAAAAAATTTTTTTAAAATCAACCTAAAAAGCAAGAAACAAAGGCAAAAAATGTAACACTTTGAAGCATACTCAGCATGGACTATTTCTGTAGTATTACCTCACTGCTGGGAAACCTCTGTACTGTAGTCATTTACTGGAAAACTAAATGCATAGAATATGGAAGACATAAAAATTTAATAAACTCAAGGTAAAAGCAGGGAACTATGCTAAAAGAAAGTTCTGAAGGATTTCAATTAAAGTCAACTAATTTATATGCAGAAACCAAAAATGGTCTCGAAAATTTTCACTTTCTTGTCATATTTAAAGACAGGTGAAAGGCTTCCGAGAGCTATCACTTACATTTATTTGACTTGCTAAATCTTTCATTTAATGTCATTAACAGATGGTTAACCTCAAATGTATTTAACGCCAATTTTACAGCTTAAAGCAAATCCAGCACCCCAACGGCGTTTATTTGTTTCAAAGCCCAAACTGTGGGAGAAGGAACAGTTCCAGTGAATATTAAAATCAGTGACATTCTTCGGCTGAATGAAGACAATGTTCACTCAAGCCACCCAATCTCAGGTGATGCAATTTAAATCCTGTGCTTTTGAGAACCAGAGACTGACTGGGACCCCTTGTAGGATCAAAAATTTTAATTGCTCTGTTCCCTAAAGGACAGAGTAATTCCAGAACGGAGGTTAGCAGGAAGGCTGGATGCACACAAATGGTTAAATACTGAAATTATAAATAACAGCTGAGTCATAAAATGCAACACAGCAAAAGGAGGCCTCTCCTGACATCAACAGTCACCAATTCCCCATACGAAGACTAAGCTTCAAACTTCTCTTCAGCACAAGCCTCTTCTGATCTTGTTTGTTCCAGAGCTACAGTGAATATATAAAATAATGTCCTCATGGAAATATGTGTTCCTCAGGAGAAGGTTTTCATATTAGAGCCTAGTATTTCTCGTATAACTTCAGCCCTGTAATTCTTCTGATCTGGAGGTGGCAGAGTGCATAATGCCATGTCTTCTGTCATGTTATTTTTGTCACTTCACCTTTATTAAACAAGGAAATACGGGGTGTGAGTAGCTGCTAAAAGCCCTAAAGCTGCAAGAGCTTCCTGAGCAATGGTTTCACCTGAGTGGTGACATGGAACCAGCAGTGCCATTTCAGTGGTGAGGAGAGGGTGGCACCTGCCAACCCTTGGCACTGTGACAGAGCAGTTCTGATGTGCCCCAAATGAGGATGCTGCTGGGAGACAGTCCCAGAGACACTAATGGATAGGACATTGTGGCCTATTTATACCAGTGGGTTTTGAAATCAGGTATTGGAAATAAAGCATGGCACTCAAAATCTAGGGATAAACAGGTCATGAATGCAATTTTATAAACCCCAAAAAAATTCTCAAAATTAAAAGGGTGTTCTGCTGTTTGAAGGCTGAACAAGCTCATCCCTCTCATGATGATGAGTGGTTTCCCACTGCTCAGCAGATGTGTAGCTTTTTGTACTACACACTCTTTTCGGTTGGTAAAAGCTGACACGGATTGTGGATGTAGCTACTATAATGTGGCAACTCAAGTTACTTTTTAATATTTACTTGTATTTTGTTTTCTTTAGCAGGTTTGTAGCCTGGTAATGGTTTGCAAACAGAAGAGAGGTCCTCTCAATCCACATCCTTAGCCACCTGAATGGCTCCTTTGAATTCCTTCAGTCCCATGACAGTATTCCAAGTAATTTTTTTTCTTTTTTAGCTTTCATTTCCTCCCACTTGTCTTCCACTTGCACAGAAGACTATTTTTCCCACTGAAAATGTCAACATTTATTGCTTTGTTGGGCCAGCACTGAAGAAACCAAAATTGACCCAAAGTGTCAAGTCTGCTCTCTTCCTTTTCCTGCACTCCCTCCCTTTCCCATAAATTAAAGCAAAGTTAGAACAGGTAGATCTCTGTCAACATTTTCTTATGCCTTCTCATCCGCTGTTTGAATACATACAGAAAAAGTGTTTTAAAAAATTCTCTTTTCATTAATTTTACCTATTAACTTATAGTGTCATTGTAATTATTACACATTAGGTGTGCAGACTCTTCACCTGGGAAAGAATGAAAAAAATTGCATGGAAGAAGACAAAAAGGAAAGGAGCACTTGTGAAGGTCCAAGCTATGAAGTCCGAATGAATATTCACAGTTTTGGGTTAACATCAAGTGAAGATAATTTCTATTTGCCTGCACTGATCAAATAGCTGCATAGTACAGATATTACACTCCTCATTTTACTTTCCTTTTACAACCTCCACCTATGCTGATATCTCTGTCCCAATAAAATCCAAGAAGCAAGGATAGGTATTCCAGAGATACTGATTATATTGGAAACTGAATAAAAAGTTGGACGATCTGGAATGTCTTCATATTACGTAGATATGTGCCTTTTTTCTCTTTAAATGAGATTTTTATCATCTTTGGCTACCATACCAAGAACACTACAACATCTTTTGCCATAATTATTCTCGACCTACACATATCTTTGTCATACACATAAGGAAATCAGTGAAAATCAAGTGATTACCTAAAGTTGTAAGACTGTGGTAAAGGATCTTTTTAAATCTTACAGAGGTGCTGCTTCTCCTCACAAATCTGTGGCCCTAAGAGCTTTTTCACATGTGTAATACCACTCAAAAAGTAACTAGCTCTTCACAGCATTCTACTGATGCTTTGATGTGCATCTTTGGCACATCTTGATCTGCTGATGTGAGAAAAAGCAGAAAAAGCAGAAAAAGCCCTTCAGAAAGAGAGAGATGAGAATGTGCTGTGAAAAAGGTGTTCAGAGCAGGAGGCCCCAGTGGTCTCTGCAGGACAGGATTTCATCTGGAAGTGGTGTAAAACCAGGACCATCAGGCCTGGGCTGTGATGTCATCGGTGTAGAAGCCTCAATAAATTATTTTATCTTGTGCTGAGAGTGGCCTTTGACCCACAGCTGGATCCCCCAGGAGTAGGTGCCCAACCATGGGCCATCCATACACCTCTCCAAGGAAGCTGAGACCCACAAAATTCCCCAGCTGAAAGCCTGAAAAAACAAAACCAAGTTCTCTGACCTAGCCTACTGTTACCTTCGTGCCATTTCATTTCAACACCCAGAAACCAAAGAAAGCTCATGAGAAGAGAAATCCACTCAATGTCAGTAAACTTAACACCTTTTTGAACTGGCACCAAGATGAATCCAGAAAACACTCATCATTTTAACTCCTGTATTTCAAGTTGCTCTATTCTTCAAGGCCATCAATCCACAAATTTCATGAAATAAGAGGAATGATCCTATCAAGCTTTGAGAACCTATAACATAATATTTAATTCTCTTTCATTTGGCTCAAAATTTCTGTCCCCATGCCTCCATGATGTTGCAGGTCCACTATAAAATCTTTCTTATTGTCTGTTTCAAAATATCCTTATCCTTGAGGTTCTATTCCCTTGTATTTGCCAGTTCTTCTAGAGGTTTGACAATTATTTGACAATTATTTGACAAGCTGACTAAAATTGTTGCAAAGAAATGCTTTTTAAACTGGATTTTCTAAACTTGAGAGCTTGTGTGTCTTCCTCTTTTCCTGTCTACTTCTGTCCTTTAAAAGGGATGAGGAAAAGGGAAAGGGGCACAGAAATGAAAAACGAGGTGGAAAAGGAAAAGGAGAAATACCTAGGACCTGGAAATAGTCATTTATTTTATTACTTGGGTTTTTTTAATCAGCTACATGACTGTCTCAAATCACATAAAACTTTGATTCAACTCTCTTCATTATGCAAAAGTTGAGTAGATTTACTGCAGCTGTCTCCTGGTGTGTTTGTACTGACTGTGGAATGGAGAAAAAAAGGAAATTAATAATGAGACCTGCTGTCTGTGACGTGCCATCCCAATGCACTGGGATCTTCTCTGGTGTTTTCTCAGTTTGTTTTCATAAAAATTCGTAAGTTATGCATAAAAATTTGAGTTCTGGCTTGAATAAATCCCAAGACTCGGAGTGAAGCGTAGCTAAGACTGCCAAAATTTCATGCAGTTGTAAATCAAGACCACTCAGTATTCCTGCAATCACCACCTAAAACAATAGATTGGCCAGGATCTCTTAAAATGTGACCAATGTGTCACAAAACTCAGTGTTTTCCCCAGCCCAAGCAGAAAATCAGTAATACTCAAAAAAAGTTTTGTCTAGACTTATTTTTCAGTTCTGATGAATGGAAGGAACTGCATAACAGGAAACCAAGCAGTGATGCTTTACTCCCTACTCAGCATATTTTGCCTATTTTGAAAACACTGATGTCTTTTTACATTATCATTTTACATTATCATTAAAAAAAAAATTTACAACCAAATTAGACTATGATAATGAACAGAAATCAGAGGTGTTTTCAAAACAAGCAAGGGCCTCACAAGTTGTTTAGAGATCTCTTGGTACAACAGGAGTTTCTCAAGGATTTTTCTTGCCTTTCTACTTCTTGTAGAAACACTAAGAAGGAAAGGTGTGATTTGCCATTCCTGCACATTTCACAGATGAAAAATATAACTACAAGAAGTATATAAATACAAGAGCACACATTCTGCCCCTGGCAGTTTAGGTCACCACAATATTTCACAGAGTCTTCCTCTAGGCACAAATTAGACACTGAGGAAATTCCATCAGCAGTAATAAGAGAAACCATCAATTTTTCTTCCCTTGCAGGAGAAAAACCTGAGTATAATAGAATGACAGTTTATATCTTGCCATAACAGAGAAAGAGGAAAGAATTTAAGCTTTTTATTTTGCTCAATTTGTACACGATTTTGGGATGAACTAGTAAGCTTCTAGAAAACCTCAATACAAAAGTTATCTATATGAAAAACTTGATTTTTCATCTCCATCTCAAGTGAACAGGGAATTTTATGTATATGTTATTTTAAAATGTGAAAACATTAATTGTTCCTCAGAAAGCTCCTAAAAATGCCCTTTACAAATGGACTTCATTGGGATCACACCTGGAGCCAGTCACAGTTTAAGCCAAAGTTTAAAGGGTCAAAACTCTACATTCGTTTGACAAGAAGAAGAATTTCCTTTATGCTCAGTTGCTGCAAAACTTCGTGTGAATGACCCATTCTGCATAAACACAAACTACAGATGCCAGAGATTATTCCTCCAAAGGGTTCACTCCCTTCAGGACAAAATTCAGTTGTAGTTGCTTCTCTTTAAAAAGATAAGGCAGTCAAAGAAATGGGTGATGCTGTGGAGGAACTGATCCTGGAGGACTGAAAAAGTTTTCCATTTGACCTTGAGCAGAGAGTTCTTAGAGAGTATGGTCAGAGAGATTCCCTGTGGTTCCAAAACACAGGCACAGAAATCAATCTAAGCCACCTTTTAGACTTTGAATCTTCAAGGGAGGATTGATGAATTGATATAATTAATTGCTAGAAAACATAAAATTCAGAGCAAAGCCGCTGCCATTTGCTACCTGTAGAGCATCTGATACAGCCACAGTGGAAAGATAACTTTTCACAGGATGTTCATTGGGAATGAGGACTGTGGATCATAGGGGAGGAGGTTTTCTGTGGAGGAAAAGATACCAGAAATTTCTACCTGTGACAATCCCAGGATGACTGCAAAGAATGAGGAGTAGGAAGACTCAATAGTATTCAATAATTTCAATTGTTTTTAAGAAATTCAATGGTGTTTGCAGACTCCCAGGACTGCTTTGTTTCCAAAATGAATAATTAACATTACACTGCATTTGTATAAACATATTATCATGTCCTCCTTCTGTGACTGTGCTGCTTCCTGATTTTTTCCTGTAGGTGAGTTTTTTCGATTTATCAGTAGCAGCTTTCTACTCTTCATTGACTATTATCAGTTCTCTAATTTAAAAATGGGTTTTATAAATTATTGATGCCTCTTCCAGTGCCCTCTCCTCAAAAATGGTGTTGTTTGTAAGACCCAAAAGAATGGGGTTTGGGGGTCTTTTATGTTGTTGCAGGTTAATTTAATTTATGAACTGATTAAATCATATGTACTTCTCTTAGTAAGCGTGTTTAATTTTGGTTTGCACAGAGAGGGCTGAATAAAGTTCCGTTCAGACACAATTTGGAATTGAAGCATCCTGTAAATATAAGAAAAATGTATCTGTTTTTAAAAAAGTGATCTCAAGTCCAAATTTTGAAGAAAATTACCACTGCTTAAGTTTTCAAAATTCAAACTGTAAGTAAATAGTTCTCAGTGTACCAAAACTAAAAAAACCCTTAAGATCCTAGACAGACTGCTTCTGTTACTTTTCTGTGAAATTTTTACTGTGATTAAGAAAAAAGCACTAAAATTATTATAAATAAAGGATAAAGATGAATTATTGGTTCATTAATGAAAAAAAAGGGATTCAAGAAGAACAGATTTAAACCTCTGGATAAATTTGACTTTTCTAAGGGTTTCAGTGTAGATTTATAATGAAAAAAAAAATGCAAATATAGGCAGCTATAGATACAAAATTTATATTCCTACGCATGAATAAATCAAGTTTTAACTTGCAGTTTATGATCCTAGAGAAAACTGGACACACTCAATGGAAACTTCAAGTGAGAGCACCACACCTTTTACCTATTGAAACCAGGCCAGGAAAAAAAAAGCCAAAACCTACTGATTCTTCCTAGTATGAAATCTACCTTATTCTAAGAAAGTAAAAAAAATTAGCCTGATTTTTGTCACAAAGCTGATTGTTGTCTGTAATGCAGAATACTGCAAATATTCTTCCACCCAAAAGTCTGTTTCTTCACCCCCAGAAGGTAAATGTACTGTGATGAGAGCAAACTAATAAATAATAAGGAGCTCGGCACAAATCCCACATCTGACTCTTTGTTTTTAAAGTTGATGAATAGTTGAGGAGTGTTACAAACTCACAGAAGGAAAAAAGAACCGGAATGCCACTGCAGAAGGAAAATGTCTTGCTCCTTGGATTTTTGCCATCTAAAAAGAAGCCAAAAAGAACACTCCTACTGGGGGCTGTATATATTATAAAATGTATTGTGTATAAAAATAGTTTCTGTAACTAGCAAGTCATTTGTGACTTAACACTTTATGGGATAAAGAGCTATTTTTGTCAAGGTTGTGTTTTATAGCTCTGGGTACCTTGATGTAAATTTTCGGATTGCTCTAAAAACCTCAGTTCACCATAAAAAATAAGCTCTATATGACAATATACTAATAGGTTTTTTTAAATTTATACGAGATAAGAAGAGGAACAATTTTAAACAGCATTAAATGTGTGGTATTAATTTCTATGTTGACAAGAAAAGTGCATTCAGGTTGATTTCTGAAAATTGATTACTCCCACTCCACTGGAATTTCATTATCACAGTGAGAGGGAAACCCCATTATTGGAATCTATGGTAGGTGAAATTTTTATGACCTGGCAGCAAAAAAGGTACTTTGGACATGCAAAAGACATGGCTGAAACAGCAGTTAAGGCAAACAAGGACATGAAAAAAAATTAACAAAACCCCAGTTGTTAATTTGGGGTTTTTTTAGACCCAATATAAAGCCAAGTTTCAAACCCCAAAGTTAACAAAACAAACACTGTCTGCCAGTGTCAGCCTGTAATAAGGTCCCTAATATTTGCTGATGGATGCTGTGATTAACAAATATCAGGGTGGTGAGTCAGCACCTGCTTTCAAGATGCTTGGAGGGGAAAAATCACATTTCCCAGGCACCAGGAAAGCATGGCAAATCAGTGCCCTCAGGTCTGGCTTTCCTAATTTTTCACCTTTCTTCCTTTGGAATTTAATATTCGCAGTTCCCACAGAAAACAGCGTTTTTGGTTTTTTTGTTTTGGCCTAACTAGCTTGGAAAGAGAAGGATACTTCATTAATAGCTTAAAAAGCAAACAAACTCCTTTCACTTTTGAACTACACATCAGAAAGGTGTAATTTGTAGATACTGTAAGAAATAACATTATTTTTAAAATATTGCATGGATTTTATTTTTTTAAACTCTGGATATTTACCCTTCATGCTGAAAGTGCTAAATCCTGCTAGTGCAAGTAGTTTACATTGACTTTACAGATTATCTATAATTGAAGATGTTTCCTATGGCCACTGATTTTATCTTGTCTGCATACTGTTCTCTAAGAAAAAAATCAAGTTTTTAATGCAATTTTGCCTATTTTATTTACCATTACAAGAAAAACAAATAATATTTATTATAAAAATTATCTACTTTAAAAAAAAACTATTGCAATTCCATTTCCAGTTCACTGAAATATACTTCATCTACTGTCTTGCAGAGCAATGCAGTAATAAAAAAAACCCATAAAAATGTATTTAAAAAAACTATCCTGCCTTTTACATTTGTTCTGACTACAGAAATAATCTGAGGGTAGTAGATTTTTAATTTTATGCAACGTTTGAAAGATAAATAATAAGCTCTAGAAAAAAGGGATTTCTTAAGGATCCTTATTTTTGATAGAAAAAAAGAAAAATATTTATTTTAAGGCAGACAAACAGTCACATTCACAGCCTCTCCCCTTAAAATTGAAGAAACATTTTAACTTTTTGCACTGCACAGAGGTGTAATGAGGTAAAACTTCACTTAAACAGGTTCTGAGAAGAGATGCTGCTGTACATGTCAGGGAGTGGAGTGCTGCTGTTGTAATTCAGTCCTTTCCTAAATAACAGATTATTCCATGATAAATTGTCCAAAAGTTGTATCAATATAGGATGACGGAAAATTAATGGCAATTATATTACAGAAGTATTTTACAGCATCCCATAGATAAAAATTAAGAATAGCTTATAGAAATGATACTTTTAAATTATTTGTCTATCCTGTATATTGAGATCAATTAGTGCAAGCAGAAGAGATTTTATTCTTTTGCATTGCCACATTAGTATAAAATACTTAGATAAATTCACTCATTTTGGCATTTTGAAGAATTGTGGTTTTGAAAGTGGGTCATGCAAGACACAGAAAATGCCCTTCAGATATTTGGCCTCAGCAGTGCCAGAGCTTTTCTTCTGTAAGTAGAAATAGCTTAAAATAATTCCAATGCATGATCAATTGATTTATTTCTAGCTCCTATTTCAAACCTGACGGGGTGGATGTCTGCTTCCCATCGGCATTTGGGACTAGTTTCATACAATCAGGATTTCCAGGGAGATCATTCATTATGCTCAGAAGGGTGAAGTTAAAATTCAAAGAGGAACCGAAAACACACGTCACAGGAATGAAAGGAAACATTTGAAAAACATCAGTTTATCTTGATGAAAATTTCTAGCAGATTAAAGATCCTGTCTCCAAACGGTGCATTAAAAAAAGCAAGCATAAAGGAGTTGAAAATAAAAGCTGCCTCCTCAGGTCGGAAAAGTTGAAAGAATGGCAGCAGCTTCTTCTGCACTGCTTCATATTCTTACAAATAGACCAAATGAAGGGTTTTGGTCACTCGGGAAATGCATCTCATATAAATCTCCACGTAAAAGAAATTACAGTTGAAGCTTTGGAACTGACTTTAGGGGAGCCAGGATTCCCAGCCTGGATCCCATAATTTTCTGGGGTAGCATGAAAAAAACCCAAAACACTACCACATTAAACCAGCTGTGAGGCTTACACACAATTCCTTATAATCCCTACTTATTTTTT
Source organism: Lichenostomus cassidix (assembly GCF_008360975.1). NCBI lineage: Eukaryota > Metazoa > Chordata > Aves > Passeriformes > Meliphagidae > Lichenostomus > Lichenostomus cassidix. The sequence goes on from NC_139479.1 coordinate 114,863,429, forward strand.
TAAATCGCTTTACTAATTATCTAATAGAAGCACTGATGGGAGTGGATTCTCATAACAATGGATTTCAGCTGAGAAACTTTCCTGCTTCTATCTGACACAGACATGTTCACTTTGCAGTCAACTACTTGAAAAATAAACTGTCCGATTCACTTTTTTTTTCCCTGGTCCTATCCAGTCTCTTGATTTTATTCTAATAATTTATTACTGGGATGGAAGGGGTTTTTAGACAGAATGGTGAAGATATGACCATGAAAATCTGAGGAAGGGATGAGACTCAAAAAAGAATGTTATCTTCTTTTACTTCCTGTTGAATATAAGAATGAGTTTTGTCATATTTTTAATGCTGTTATGGTCAGTGACCTCTCTGTGCTTGACCACAATACTTGACCACTCTTGCAGTAAAGAAATTCTTTGTGATCTCCAACCATTCATGTGGAAGTCTAACCTGGTTTCAGAACAAATTACCCTAAATATTTCTCTCTTAAACTCATGAGTCTGTGAAGGTAATAAACAAAAATCCAAGATTTATATACATATATATGTGTAAGTACAACCATCTCCTAAGACTTCCATAGTGAAATTTTATGAACAGTTTCTATTACCTGTGAAATCTCACAGATGACTCAGATATGTTGCATCCCTGTCATCAAAAATGCTGTCAACTTGAGATTATGAAATCATTGCACCACTACAAAATGTTTAAAACAAATATTTAAGGTTTCTAAGAGGATTTCAACTGCAGATGTCATACACCTCAGAATTAAGGTTGAACCTGTTTATATTGTCCTTACAGGAAAAAAAATTTAAGTGGAACACTCTCATTTCTTATTAGTAGGCACCTCACAAGGCACCTGAGGAAATGTATATTGATAAAGATTACCTTGGCCCTTATCCCACCTCACCAGATATTCCTCAGCCCTGGCTGAATTCAATTTTCAATTATTATTAACATGTATGAATTAAAATTATGCCTTGCAATGCAAGTGTAGGACTCCCATGGAGTTCCAAGGAATCTGTGTGCTTATGTCAGAGAACAGGAATTAGCTCAATATATTTAATAAAAATTATCTCTTTTGCCCTCTGCCTCTAGGCAGATTTGCATTTGTAACCTGAGAATCATTAATGATTGATAATGCACATCTGTTAGAAATGAAAATTCTCTTTCTCCCCTATCATGTCCCTGCACCCATTAATAAACATGCTTATAATTGAAGTCTCATCCCTTTGCCTTCTCCTTGCCAGTAGCTAATTCTCAATACTGAACCCACCTTCATGAGCCATGACAAATATATGTGAGGTTAAAATCATCTTTCGCCAGCTCTACAAGTCCTTTGACACCCGGTTTTCATCTTGGATTCTTGCAAATATTTTGGCAGCAGGAGTGACTCCTCTGCAATGCATCTCTCAGAGTGATTGCCACTTGTTGGAGTTGATTTTAACAGGCTGCTCAAAAGCAGGAACCAACCAAGCCGTTCAGGAGGTCGAGTCCCTTTTCCATGTGCATCTTGAGCCCTCACACTGGCAAGGAGAAAATTAACCATGAGCAGCAGAAAACTTGGGGAAAAAATGGGTGGGACAAGGACTTTCATGCCCATCTGTGTATTCGTATTTGAAAATTGAGCTCATGAGCTCATACATTTTCACCAGAATGATAGTCTTCCTTGAGATTCCCTTCTTTGAGGATATTTTGAACAGTTAAAATTCTGTCATTGTTTTCTCCACAATCCTTAAATTTACAAACACGAGTCCTAAAGGTCTCTGAAAAATAAAGACAGATGGCTACCATAGAAAAAACAGAAAATGCCACTATTTGGTTTTTGATTACCCTAACACAAATGACAGTTGTACTTTGGCCTTCCTTCTGGAGAGAATCACAAATGAAGATGGTTTTATGATTCTCCTGGGGCCTCCTGAGCTGCTCTGACCCCCGAAAGGTTGCCAGCCGCCCAAGTGAATAAAAGTGGAGGTGGGAGGCTCTAATGTAATTCAGTTGCAGAAGCCCTCAAGAAGCACATTCCAGGGCATTTAAAGGAAAAAAAAAAACCCTTTTGTCAACGCTTGAGATCGTGCTGATATTTAGCTGTGCTACTTTTGAGCTGCAACAGAAGTTACCAGAGCCTCATGTTTATCTCTGAAGTGTCTGGAGAGCACGCAGTGACTTGGATTAGTTTGAAAACACATTACAGATGCTCCAGCAAGGATGGTATTTATAAAGGGAAACATTCATATAAGGAAAGCAGTTATAAAGGTTACAAAAATGACAGTGCTGTATTTACTACAGCATGGAAAAAAACAAATTAACCCAAACCAAGCCAAGCAAAAACCCAACAGAGAAACACATAAACAGATTAAATGCAATATTTGTTTCCAATACCAGGAAGCTGAAATTTTAATACTGCATTCCTTAAAAACAACATGAACCTTACAATAATTATAAATTATTATAATCAAGGTCAAGATAGGTGACATTTCCCATGACCTGCCATGAAATCATTGGGTTTCTTTCCATATGCTCACACCAGACTTAGCATTTGTCAGACCAGGCTTCAAGTTTTCATGGCTGAGGGGATTTTGGGGATGACACTGTGAGTTTTTTATTTTGTTTACTTGGTGTTTAATGGAACGTTTTGCCCCTGTGCTCTCCTGGGCAAAGTACGACTTTTTAAGGTGTGGGAAATAAACACCCATCATATGTGGTGGGCTATCAAAGAGATATTTAACAAAATTCTGCCTGTTATACTACCTCAAAGCCAATCTGTTGATCAGATCTCCAATCATCAGTAATTAGCAGTATAAGCTTGGCCATCTAATCATAGCAAAGGAGTTCCTGACAAGAAGCCTCTACTATTAAATAAAATGGTAAATGCACACTTAAGGGATCTTTTAAGCTTCAGGAATGTCTGTTTAATTTTAAAAGACCTGAGGTCTTTTATAACCTCACTCCTTCCACTCTGTTTTTTTAGCAGCCCATCACCATGACCTGACAGGAAATGAAAATTAAGGTCAAAAATAATCACTGGTGGTTGCTGTAAATTGAGTGTTGCAACTGCAGCACTCTACTGCATATGATCATATAATTACTGCAGCAAATTATCTTTATATTCAACTCTTAGATCTGCAAGGTTATTCTTCTTGTTCTACTGCAAAGTGCTGTGATTCAAATCCTTTTTATTGGGGAATTTTTACTGCCTTAGGTAAATGGTTCTTGCTTAAAATCCTAATAAAAGGCACTTTCTAATCACAAGAGTCACCTGTTTTCTGTAAGACTAAAACCCAAAAGCCTGCTTTTGCATTCAGTTACCCTTGTAGATAAAAGCAGAGAGGACTATTTCAGTAAAACAATTCCTTACACAATGGAAAAAAAAATTTTGGGGGAGAAAAAGCAGAACAGATAAAGAGGGTGAAGAAGAACAGTGTCAAAGTGCATATAGATCCAAGGAAAAACAATTTACAACATTTGGCTGCTTGCTCTTAAAAAACAAAACATAAAGAAGACTTACACTGTGAAAACCATTAAGACATTATCAATAATGTGGCAAAGTACTTGATTTACTAGTTGATTAAACTATTTCATAAACAGTTCCCACATGCTAATTCTCAGCAGGTTCTTAATGCACAGTGCACGTTGCTGTTGATGCATTTCAGGGTAGTGACATCAGAAAATTCCTGTCATTCAAGCTTCAGTTTAGTAAATACAGAGGTTTTTAAGTGCTTGGGAATATCCTCAAATTCCAGTCTGAGCTCAGGATTAAGTACTGCTACAAGCAAACTCCATTAAGGAAAGGAACGGAACACAAAAGGAGAAAGAAGAATATCCCAGGAATGAAAATGTTTTTGATGTTTTTTTTATACACTTCATACAAAGCAGATATGACTGTGAGAGCTCTTATTTCCTTGCTGCTCCAGTGGTCCTTCCATGATCAGATGCAAGATTAGAAGTGAATACTGTGGAAGGAGGAGTTGGAGATAGGATGTTGTTCCATGAAAAACAAGACATTTTATCAGCTTATTGAAGTTTAGTGAATTGAGTCCTGAGTTAATAGCGCTCCCTGAGAAACCCACAGAGAAAATAATGGGATGCTGAGTGTTTAATAAAGGAGAAGAGGCTAAATCTAAAATATCTTCAGGAATGGCACTCCCCAGTTTAGAACTCCCACTAAAGTGGGAGAATCTCCAAACAGAGAGGTGCTGTTTCACTCCCACCCTGCTCCCACCAGAGCAGCCACCACCTTCTCCTAACTACAGTTAATTATGGTAGTATTGGAGAGTCCTGCCTTTCATGTCCAGCAAAGAAAGCTGCACCAGCTCCAGGAGCTCACATGTTGAGTATGAATCAATGTCAGCTGAGGCTGTCTCACAGCTTATTCTGGTCTATTTTTCTATTAATGTATTTATGTGCTTATGTACTTATATGTATATATATATGCAAGAGTTGTCAAATGTGAGGGGGAGAAAAGGCTGAGAAGTGCATTTCTGGAAGGGATCAGGATGTCATCTAAGTGACCAGGGTTAAAAAGATACTTGGGAAAAAATCAGGATTAAGGATTTCTTGCACCACTGTAAATACTACTTGCACACTAACTCAAAAAGATGTGGTTTTAACTAACCCTAACACAACAAAAGATTAAAACAAAAGGCAAAAAAGATAAAGCAGTAAGTGAGTTTAAGCAGTGACACCAAATATGCACTGAGTCAGTACAATTCTAACATGAGTGAAAATGTTGCAAGTGGCTGCTGTTGACAATTTTTCTACTGGTGCTGCTTTGTCTCTGCATGCCTGATGATGCAAAGGCTTTTCAAGTGCAGAACACTTTGAAGTACTTTTATACAGCTATTTTCATATTAAAATCTCTGAGGGTACCTAAAATTTTCTATCCCAAATCCCTTTTCTACCAGTTAATTTTATTCTTATTTAGCATGTTTCAGTTCAAACCCTGAAAATGGCTCCTCTTCACAGGGCAGATTCCCACTTTTTCTTACCCAGAGAGCACACCTGGAATATATCACTCACTGCTGCCTTTTCTGTCACTGTGCAGGGCACTTAGATAACACAGCCACAGTGGGACTATCAGCTAAGATAGAAACATGAGTGCAACTTTTAATACAACGTTGAAAAGAGAACACGGCTGGGAAGCATTAAAACCCTAAGAGAAGCAAAATCAAGAAGAAGCTCTATATTACATACAGGGCGTGTTTTTTTCCAAGTCTTCTGAATAATTTTCTTAATATTTTTAAAAGCTGTGTGGTACTACACAATGGAAGAGGAATTATGTTACAGTTTCAGATGAGGTGTGCTGAAAGACCCAGGGCTGATGCAGTTTGCAGCCTTGGAGTTTCCCTTCTTAAGTTCAAACCTCTGTGCCAGCCTCAGGCTCCGTGAGCACAAGGGAAAAGCAGGAGTGCTCCCTGTGTACGTGACCCCATTTACGTGCAGCAGGCACTGGAAATGTGCTCAGTATCTCCAGCAAACCCAGCGAGAGATTCCAGTGGCCAGATAGCAGCTCTGTTTATCTGCATGTAAACACAATTCACTGATAAAATTGGCCTTTTCTTCTTTTCCATAAATCTCCCCTCTGGATTTTTTTTCTTTTTCCTAACAACTGTCATGATGCTGATGAAAAACAATCTCTTTGCCTTTTTGAACCTGGTGTCTCTAACGACAGCAATCTTTTATAAATCCAAAGAAAGCAGTAGTCCAGCGCTTTAAGGGGATGGCTTGGTGGATTTTTAGTTGTTTTTTTTTTTTAAATAAAACCCACTAATTCCAGCTGAAATAAGCAAGAAAAAACTGTTGAACTTAATAGCTGAAACAGTTGGCTTAGAAATAGGCTTGGAAACAGCATGAATTATTTCAGGGAAGTTAAGTGGACTGTACCCAGCTTCAAGTTTAATATCCAAAACATTACTGCTGATAATGGATTTTTATATTCCCCTACTGAGTTTGTAAGAAGATGACATCAGGTGAAGACTTACTGGTATTACTGGATGGTGAAGGGTGGTTTATCTACACAATTCAAACTAGACTGAAGCAGAGAATATTTAACTGGGTGCAGTATAAGGCATCACTAAACGTGCCCTGCTTAATGGTGCTAGAAATCTGATTACTTTCTTCAAAACATTTAAGAAGTTGGTTCACCGTGCACAGTTTTAATTTTGAATGAAATTTACTTTTAAAAAAACAGATAATCAATAAAAAGCAATAGAAATCCGGAACTGTGAGGGCTGCATGTCACAGTCACACTTCTTTATTTTTTTTTCTACTACAGTTTTACCTGTCCTTTCTGTCTTTCCAATTCTATAAGCAATCATTAAAAAAGGTTTGCTATAATACGTCATTAACATAGTGAAACACAGGGAAATGTATATATCCCTAGAGAGCTACCTAGTGAGTACTGAAATGGATTGGGGGAGGGCGGAAAGGAGGGATGTTGTTATTTTAATTTGAATTCCATTCCCAGGAAGCAGAGGAAATCTAATGAATTCACACCAGGTATCCTCCCACTGTAGAGTAATCTCTATTACACAGCACAACTCATAATTGGGCACAATTGTTTCCCATCATATCAAAATTATTTTTCCAATACCAGAACGCTCTGGATGCTTCACATAAAGGGCAAAAAAAAAAAAGAGAATCATAGAATTATTCAGGCCATTACCACAAAATACTGAATGGGCCTGCTGATAAACAAATACAGCTTATGCACCAGCTCAGGTTTTCACTGCAAAATCCATTTTATGTAGTGTTTTCCTGCCTTCAAAAATGATCTCTTGAGGTGAATAATGAATATAGAAAATAATGTTAAATATGTTTTATTTCCCCTTAATATAGCTGCAATATCTCTCTGTGTGCAGCACTCCTTCTCCATCAATGTTTATTTTATTCCCACACAGACAAATTTTATTAAGGGTAAGCTGGCCCATTCTCTTAAAGACATTCCCAGGAGATAACATGGGAACAGGCAGGGAGAAGGCTGTGACATTATGGTAGCTCAGAAGAAAATTCTGGTACTAAAGACACTACAATAAAACAGTAGAAAACAAAGTGTTGTGGGACTTCCCAACTCAAATTTGACCACAAATATGAAAATATTTTACTTTACCATTCCCATTGAGATTGGTGGATAACTGGTGAAAAAATACCTATATATAGTGTAATTAATAAGCCTGTATTTGTTGATCAAATCATTATGTAATGGATAGTTCTGTGTTTGTTAATAAAACCTTTACTCTTGACTAACTGGGGAGGAGGGGAAGACTGCTTGTGGTTGAGCCAGTTACTGTGTTGCGAGGTGCCTGGGCAAGCAACGCTGGAGCAGGCGATGTGCACGAGGTAGTCGCCTGGAGGCTGCACAGGGAGAGTTCCAATCTTCGACCTCGTAAGCACCGGGAGGCAGAGTAAGCCCCCAGCAACAAGCCGCGCAGACGCAGAGTACCCTAGAAACAGCACACTCCGGGAGGCGAGGAGTATATAACTGGGGGTTCAGAAAGGGGAGTTGCTGTTGTTGGCAGGGCTAGAGACCATCCAGCAGCCCAGCACTGTATTGCTTACTGCCTGCTTGCTCAATAAACCTAATTGGTTCAATTAGCCTGGCTCTCGCCACTTTACTGACTCTAAATTTATAACATATAGTATAAAAATTTAACTGGAATCTAGAGAGCCATATTTCCACTGAAATTGCAGTGGTTTTTGTACAGTTGATGACCACAGCCACAGCATAATGCACTGTCCAAGCAAGGGGCTGGGTCTACGTTAGTAACTCACATCTTACTAAAAGAAGTGGTTTCCTTTAATTTCAAAAATCAACAATATTTCAAAAGGGACATTAATAAACAGTAATTAACTCAGAGCATTGAAGAACACCTCTCACAGAATCATTAAGGTAGAAAAAGACCTCCACAATCAAGTCAAATCTTTGACCAAACAGCACCACATCAACGAAACCAGAGCACAGAGTGCCACATCCAGTGGTTTCCTACACACTTTTAACGATGGTGACTCCACTTCCCTGGGCAGCCCCTTCCAACGACTGACCACCTTTTCAAGGAAGAAAATGTCCCTCATTGTGTGACCTGAACCTCCCCAGGGGCAGCTTGAGGGTTATTGGCAGTCAAAATTTGCATTCACAGATTTCAGAAGATATTTAGAAGAACATGAATGAGAGAGACATAAATGAAATTGACAGGAAGGTTAACTAGTGTTTTACTCTAGTGTTTTACGGGTGGAATTCCTTCACCAACCTGTGGTTTTCTATACAAAATTCTAAATTCGCATTTCCCAGTATTGCACAATTTTTATCAGTACTTTGTCATCATAACTATCTATAACATCATAACTCTTAGGACAGGTACTAAAATCTGTTTCCTTTAATAAGGAAATAAGTGCTACCAAGGAAACAGAGTTCTCCTCTGACTTCACTGGTTTATTTTGTGAAAATTCCTTTTAGCAACTCTTGTCTCATTTTATAAGAGGGATATGATAAATCCCAGCCTTTGCCTGACATACAGAAAAAGAAGGTAAGGAATTTTCATTATAATAATGGATCTTCATTATTCACTTCACATACAACAGAGTAACTTTGTTTTCTTGCTGTTTCATTGCAACGGGGAAAAATTGCCCAGAAATATATGTTTCCTTGACAGGTGTGGTGATGACTGGAAGGAAAAATGAAAGCATAGAAGCATTTCCAGTTGTGTAAATAAGCCTGACAGAAGCAGATGGAACCATGTCCTCCCTCCGATAAAACTATTATCTCCACGGTCAGGGCATTTCAGGACAGCTACTGGAACATCTGATGAGGTGTTTACAAGGAAAATTAGAGGCACCTTGCATTGCTGTGCTGGCGCTGAGCACTTACCCAGTATCTTGGTTTGAAAGACAAATGTCTGCTAAGGCAGGAACCTCTCCTGGAACAGAAAATATGACCCCCTGCCCAGTTTTCGTTTCCTTCCCCCAGGGAAACTCTTGGATAGCAGAAATGCAGCCAGCTGCTCTCCTCCCCTGGGCTTGGCAACTTCTTTTATCTCTCTTAAGTATCGGGTCGTTATTGTTCTTCAGCAACAAAATGGGGGAAAATTCCCTAAACTCTAACACCCAGATCTAGGAGCATTTCTCAGGCAGGAATTTGTCCAGGAATGATCACAGGGAAAACTGATCTTATCTCCTGGTATAGGTTCAACAGATAGGAAGGCTAAAAGCTCCAATACTAATGATATTTGTTCATGGAATTCTCTGTGAATCCCTCCAAAATATTGGACTAGAGAGTTAACACAGATCCTTAGAAAGCACCACCCTAGAAAATCAAATTTGTAACTCAGGTTTCCTGCTAAACAAGTGATCAACACCCTTGTTACAGGGGAGAGGGAAAGAGAATAACTGAATTTTATTTTTTTTAAGATTTTTTTCAAGATCCCTTTGAAGGAGATAATTCTCTAACTATGCTTGGTCAAGGAGAAAAGAGAAAAATTTTGAATTGTGAACACCCCCTTAGAGAATTCAGCCACAAAAATATTTGCCCCTTTTACTACCTAAACCCCTGTTCTTACTCTGGTGCCACTGAAATGAGAAAGAAATGAGCTGGGTAGACCCATTCGGTATCTTAACTTCTTACACCAGGCCAGGAAATGCAAGAGTCTGAAGTGAAAGTAATTAATTTTGCTCCCTTTGCTTCCCCTTGCATTACAAGACAAATGTTTTTTTCTGGGTGCCAACTGGACTTAGATACTCTGGCAAAGATGTGACCCACTGGCAAAAGGTTTGACCCAAAATTCAAATTCAGTTCCGAAAGAACATTAAAACAATCAAACCAGAACAGAATCCACTTGAAAAGGCTCATGCAGTTCAGAACAACTTCTTTTCTTCTTTTTTCTCTTCTGACAGAGAAGAGACAGAATATTTATAATTTAAATACAGACAGAAATGGAAGCCTGGAGCATGCAAATTTTAACAATGCAAACCAGAACCTACTCTGATTTCTGTGCTGTAAGGCTAACCCCCAAGAGGGCTCCTAAAGAATCATTAATTAATGAATAAGATAGCTGAATCTTTTTATGTAGGAAATGTCACAGATTTTAGAAGGCTACAAAGTAAAAAAAATTCCTAAGCCTGAAAGACTTTATGGGATTTACCAGGCCATCAGTGCAAAAAATGCATTCTTGTGGAGGAAACCAGAGGTGGGGTACTCCTGCCCTTGATTATCACCAGTGACTCCACCTCAGGAACCTTTATCTGGGCTGCTTTGGGCCATCCCACTTCCAACTGCAGCTTCCTCTGCAGCCTCCCATCCTTTCCCCACTGTTTTATGTGGAACTCAGCAGCTCTGGTACTTTGTGTGCTTAACTCTCCCCGCGGGGACCAGCAGTGAGGGAAGAAACACTGTGCTCTTGTTAGCAGTGCACAGGCTAGCCCGGGAAAAAGCTCCAGTCCTGGCATCCTTCGGGGTGGCTGCCCCGTGCCAAGCTGGGAACACAAAGACACTCAGCAAATACGGCTTTGGTATTAAATTTTGGTATTAAAGTGCCTTAAACTTCTCTTCTTTTGGGAGAGTCTCTGGCTAGTAGAACTCGGCTGTCCTGCACAAAGGAACAGCACTCCAGCTTTACCCCTGCAATTACCGTGTTTGCAGTTTGCCAGCTGGTTTTAAGGTGAAAAAAATGCCCTGAAGGAGGGCTCTGTCAGCTGGATGCAAGCTGGAGCAGGCTGAAGCCTATACAAAAGTAGCCAGGGGTGGGCAGTGCCAGGATGCCGAATGTAGTGTTCGGTTTGGTCCTCCCACCCCACATTTTGTGCAGCATGAAATTTTGCTGCATCTACCCCAAAGAGTTTTATCAGCAGGTTGCATCCCACTGCTACTGAGAAAAAAAATCCAACAAACCTTCACATGACGGGGAAACAGGTTTGGTTTTGTAGCAGTACTGCCAAATCCTCACATCACTTGTGCTACAGTACAAATACCAAGTACAAACCTAAACATCAGCACAGAAAGGTCACAGGTGTGGTTTTTTTATTTGGGTCATACCCTCCTCAGAGTGCCCTCTACAAAGAAGATGTAGTTTTAATAAAAAGAGTTTCATTGTGTTATGGAATGCACTTAACCACAGGAACACTCTTTTTTTATTCTATAGTACCAGTTGCTCTGTTGCTTTTGCTGTGAGGAGTATATCCAATAAAACCTGGTGAAAGAAAAATAAATTCTGGAGTTAATGCCATTTTCTGCAGCAATAAAGTCATTGCTTTCATGCTAAACACAAAAAGAATTCCCCTACACACTCCACGTTTCAAAGTGACATTTACCATATGCAAGTATTTGATGCTCTGCTGTTTTTGAACTATGCTTCTGTGTAGACTGTTCTAAGAGGCTTTTATTTATATCTGCTGTGCTATCTCAGACTATACACATGATTTAAGCAAGTTTCTCCAAGTTTTGAGAGGTTTCCTAACAGATCTGTAACCTTGAGAAAATAATAGGCAGTTCTTATTAATCCCACTAACACCTAATTTCACACTATAGTTCTTTAATAATTCATTTGCCCAATCATGCCTGAAAGGTAACCAGAAATCAAAACAAGTTGGTGGTCTGGGGATTAAACTCTAGGTCCAAGATCAAAGGGGAAAAGACCTGTACCTATTCCAACTAACATCTTCCCAGTCCCTGGCACATCAAATGTTAAAAAGCCATCTCGCTTTTCCCCTATGTTCTGCTCTAAGTGTGTCATGGAAAACTTTCTATGCACTAATGGATCTGAAAAACAGCACTTTGTTAAATAATGCAGCACTGATGGCATGTGCAGCAAACTGTATGTGTCATGCCAAAGATGACAAGAAAACTTCAGGATTTAGGTTTAGCCCTTCTTATTTAGCCACAGAGACTTAGATTATTTTAAGGAACTCAATTTACCACATTTCTGACTTAATTGATCCAGGTGTTAAATGTTGTCAGACAACTTCTGTGTTAAAAAAGAAAAACCGTTCACACACTGGCACACCCTTCTGAACAGGGTTTCCAAAATGAAAAGAAATTAATCTGACAAGGGACAGAAAAGATGGTAGGGGGAAGATTTTTTTGATTGGATGGGAGCACATTCACCTTGCTTTAAACAGCTTAACCTTCATACAACCTCGAAACCCCAGAGCACTTGCTTTACCAATGTGTCTATTCCTCATCTTCAATTCTATGTGGCACTCGGGGCACCCTGCCAGCGAGAGGACAAAAGTTCAGCACAGGCTCACTGCTTGAACTTGAGAAACCAGACCCAGACCTCTCAGACTCTGACCTACTGTAAAGGAAATCTGCTGAGTATTGAGCTGCGCATTTGTAAACGGATGAGAAAAATAAACAGGCAGGAGTAGGAGACTATTCCGCATAAAGCAAATACAGGAATTTGGACCCACAAGACAAGATAAATTAAAGACACAGAAAAAAACTACACAGTAATACTGCATGTATCTTCTCAAGTGGAATGAGAAGCTGCTGTATTCACAGAAGTTTCAAAAAAAAAAATACAGGCAGTTTTTTGCTGGCAGTACGTTTGAACTGACTGAAACTTCCTCATTGTGCATTTAGAAACAGGACTTCTGTGCTCCAAATGTATTTTTAGAAAGTGGGAAAAAACATAATTTTCCTGGCAGCAATGCCATCTTTTTTTGTCATCAGGAACATACCAGTCCAAATCAGGATACAGTAACTGAAAAACCCTGTGTGATCCCTGAATATTAGCAGCAGGAAAGACAATCATGCAACAGAGTTCCTTTGTTTGCTTTTGCTAGAGTGCAGGATTCTGAAGCCAGCTCCAGGGCTCACACGAAAACCAACAAAGCAAAGAATCCCTGCTCGCTGTAAATATTTCATCATTACTTGCTTTATACATTGCAAGTTGCCAGCACATAAAGCTCCTGTCACTTGAAAACTAAAATAAACACTTTGAACTTATTCTTAATCACCATCAATATCACCAAGGCTCTAATTAAACATTCCTGCATTATGAGAGAGGCAATGTAACTGGCACGTTGCTTTGCCCCAAAAACGGGGAAGTCACGCTGGCCGGAGGCAAGCACAACAGGCAGAAAGCCACTGCGGCCAGTAAACAGGCCCAGTGCCCCGCTTAGAGGGGGGGCTGGGGGGCCGGGAGAGCTCCGTTTCACCCTCAGAAGTGTAGACAAAGGCTTTCTCTGCCTCCTTACAGGGTACACCCCTCTGCCTGGGAAGCCACAGGAACAAAACGTAAACAACAAAGCAAACAACAGCACAGACCAAGTCCTCTCACTTGCAGGGAGACCTCGAAGAGTGCAAAGCCACCCGGGGCACTGAGAAAGAGCCCTGGCAATGCCAGGAACCTGGGATGTGCCCTTTGTCCACAGGGAAACTTGTGCCCCCTGTTCCAAAGCTACCAGGAACTGCTCCTACCCTTGCCCGCTGCTGCTATTGCCTCGTGGTTCTACCCTTGAGCTTGAATCCACTCCTCCGATCGCACTGCAGCTCTCACCTCGTCATGCCACGCCTTAGGCTCATGGACAATGACAAAGGCAGGCCTAAAAAGTCCCGGGCTCCCGCCCCAAAAGGAGACTGACACCCAGCAGCCCCAGGGGGAGATCCTCA